>NW_016822715.1:651898-729950 GCF_001698545.2 Rhinopithecus bieti | reverse complement strand
GCAGACTGCTGTGCTAGCAATGAGGGAGGCTCTGTGGCCGTGGGACCCTCCCAGCCAGGTATGGGTATAATCTCCTGGTGTGCCCGTTTGCTTAAAGCGCAGTATTGGGGTGGGAATTACCCGATTTTCCAGGTGTTGTGTGTCTCAGTTCCCCTGGCTAGGAAAAGGGATTCCCTTCCCCCTTGCGCTTCCCAGGTGAGGCAATGCCTCGCCCTGCTTCAGCTCTCGCTGGTCAGGTTGCAGCAGCTGACCAGCACCGATTGTCCGGCACTCCCCAGTGAGATGACTCCAGTACCTCAGTCGAAAATGCAGAAATCGCCAGTCTTCTCTGTCGCTCGCGCTGGGAGTTGGAGACTGGAGCTGTTCCTATTCGGCCATCTTGCTCCGCCCCCTCCTGGGGTTTCTCTAATGAGGAGCAGGAAGCCTGGAGATTCCCCTCCTGGGACAAACAGCCAGTGGGCAATCGAGAGTTAACTCCACTCTGAGGGACGCCCCCACCCCCGCCACTTTCTCATTACCAAGATACCTGGAGAACACTCTCATTTAACAAGAACAGGTAGCTGGATCATAGTCAAACTAGCCAAGGAGTTTTGCCCATGACATCCAGAGGCCCCAGGGAGAGCAAGGGCTACTGGCCTGACTTAGATGGAGCCAAACACAGCAAATCAATTTCTTCAATGTTCACCATTTCTTCTGCCCTGATTTCCTACCTGCCACCCACCCTCATTGTTCTAGAAGCACCTCTGGGTTGCTTCCATGGACAGATATATGCCTAATGTGCTCTACGAGTATGCTTTATATTCCCCGAGTCATAACACAGGAGAATCTAGATGTCCCTCAGAGTCATCCAGTTTTATTTGCTGCCTGATTATTCCACACAAAATCCCTTATAGTGAGCAGCCAGCCTCTGCCCAAATACATCCAGAAGGGGTGGACTGGGGTAAGGCAGGTAGGTGGAATTACCTCTGCACTCCACCTCAAAGGCCTTGCAACGGGGCCCAAGTTTGGACCATTTGTTTATCAACAGAATATTTGTTAAACACTGACTTTGTGCTAGGCATGGTTTTAGGCACTGTGGGTTGCGATAATGAACAAGCCAGAGAAAATGCTGGCCTTCATCAAGGTCACATTCTAGAGAGGGAGGCCATAAACAAGCAACAGATGAACGTATAAAATGATTACAGGTCATGAGCCAGGTGAGAAAAGAAAGGAGTGAAAAGGGTAGAGAAAAATGGAAATGGGGGATGAACTGGATGTGGTGTTGGTGGTAGGGTCTGAAACCTGGACAGAGGCATGTAGAGGGCAAAGAAGCAGGTCACATGATGGCTGAATAAGTAGGAATAGCTGGTCCAAAGGCCTTGGGGTGGTGAGGGAGCTTGGCTTGCTGGAAGAAAGGCAGGAGGGCCCACATGGCTGGAGCAGAGTGAGTGGGCAGAGGCTACTAGGTAGTTGGTTTAGCCCGAGAAAGTGGAGCAGCAGGCAGCACTCAGAGTATGTCGGGTCTGTGGGCATTGGGGATAGTCTGGATGTTATTCTGAGTGTGACTGAAAGGTGCCAGGGGTGATGAGCTCTGATACATGTTTTAGGAAACGCCCTCTGGCTGCTGAGTAAAAAATACGACAAGAGGAGGGCAAAGTGGAATCAGTGAGTTGGTTTTTGTTTTGTTTTGTTTTTGTCTTTTTTTGAGATGGTGTTTTCACTCTTGTTGCCCATGCTGGAGTACAATGGTGAGATCTTGGCTCACCACAACCACTGCCTCCTGGGTTCAAGTGATTCTCCTGCCTCAGCCTCCTGAGTAGCTGGGATTACAGGCATGTGCCACCACACCCAGCTAATTTTGTATTTTTAGTAGAGACGGGGTTTCTCCATGTTGGTCAGGCTGGTCTTGAACTCCCAACCTCAGGTGATCTGTCCACCTCAGCCTCCCAAAGTTCTGGGATTACAGGCATGAGCCACTGCTCCTGGCTGAGTTGGTTATTTTTAATCAGGTATGGTGGGACACACAGACACAGAAAGGAATGTCCTGAAGGGAGAAGTTATACCAACATTCCTTAGAAGCAGGAGGCGGGTCATACAGGGCCAGGCGGGGAAGCACTGGGTCACTTAGGAGCCTGAGGGAAGAGAAGACAAGAGCAAGTGGACAAGAGCCTTGATCGTGGTTTTCCCAGGAAGGGACAGGTGAGGCGGGGCAAGCAGGCTTAGGATTGGCCAGTGTGAGTAATTCCAGTGGGCTCTGCAACATGGGGGCTGTTCCTAGTTGTCTGGTACCTGGCCCTGGGGTCACTAGGACGGGTAGATGGTGGTTTAGAGTGTGAAAACCCAATAAAGGAGATGGTTGGGGCGTAGGCTCTGGTTTCGTCGGTTTGTATTTGAAAGGCACATTGAGTGATGAGTTGTTCTCTATTTGTAGGAATTGGCTAGCCCTGGAAGTAACAGTCCCTTCAGGGTAGCAAGACCCCCGATGTCAAGGCATCAGAATACAGAAACTAAAAGGCATGGTTAATACAGTGGAATAGTGCTTAAAGTTAATAGTTCTTAAAGACCCTGCCAGGAGAGAGACAAATGAATGATAAAATTCAAACTTGTGGTCTAGAGGAGGGAATTTGATTCTTGTGGTGCAACATGTGTTATCTTCAGAGACTTTTCAGGGAAAATGTCAAGAGCCTAGTTGGTGGAGAGAAATCAACCTGTAAGCAAAGCCACCTCTTCCTCCCCTGGCCATGAGCCTCCTTAAGAGCTTCCACTTCCACTTCCTTTTGCCCTCTTCCCACCATGGAGCCAGCAGACACCTGAACTCTCAATGGAAGATTCTGCTGGTATTCACCTGAAGCCTAAGGCAGCAGAATGTTCAACCCAGAAGAAGACAGTTCTGGGGCTCTGTTCACCTAAGGGTGCAGGGAATCTGGGGAGGGGGCTTCAAGAGCACACTGTGAGATGTTCTTGAGGAAGACTGCAGGAGACAGGGGATGCTGAGGGGGAGGATGTGTTCATGTGGGCTCCCTGGGAAGGCTGGGAGGGTGAGTCCCACTGTGCGGCATAAGGAGAGAAAGTAGCTAATCCAAGGCGCAGGTCCCCATCCCCATCCAGCCCCCAACTCTGGGACACTGATTCCAATTCTTTTGTAAAGGTCTTCTGGAATTCAGTATTTAATCTGGGCCATGCTGGCCAGGCAGAATTGGGAAAGGGGTAGCACCTACTCCAAAGCCACTTGGTAGGCAAATGGACTATCCCATTTTGGATTGCTGTGCAGACAGAAGCACCAGTCAGTGATCAATCTTCTATCCAAGGAAGTGGTTTACCATCTCTGCCCTGATTTCCTACCTGCCACTCACCCTCATTGTTCTAGAAACACCTCTGGGCCTCTTCCATGGACAGCAATGTGCCTAATGTGCTCTACGAGTATACTTTATATTCTCAGAGTCATAACACATGAGGATCTAAATGTCCTTCAGAGTCATCCAGGTTTATTTGTTGCCTGATTTTTCCACACAAGATCCCTTATAGTGAGCACTCAGCTTCTGCCCCAGTACATCTAGTGTTGAAGAACTCAGCTTCCTGAGAAGGCTGGTTCAATTTTCAGACAACTCATTGTTAATACTTGGTTCTATATAGGGAAGTCTTTCAGGACATGCACTCCCTCCCTACAAGCTTCTCAGTACTTGCTTAATCACTCTGGAACACACGAGATGACTTTAATCCCTTTTCCACAAAACAGACTTTGAGTTATTGAAGACAGGCATCGTATTTCTTTTTGTCTTCCCTCAGCAAGCAAGACAGTTGCTTCATTTGCTTTTCATGTAGCTTTTTATGTTCCCATGCCCTGCTAGTGTTTCTCCCTGAGATATATTTCAGATTGAATACTTGACTCTTTAAATATGGAAATCAGAAATGAAAGCAGAATTCCAGCTCATCAAAAATATTTTTAGGCTCTGATTCTTCCACATCATCCCTGCGTTATCACACCTATCTCTTGTAGAAGTAATGAGCATGCTCTTTGCAAGTCATTGGCAAAAATATTGAGTTCACACACAGGGCAATGAACTATTTCTCTGGCAGAACACTGGGACACTAGGAACCCCTCACCAGGTTTTATATCAGTCCGTTAATGGATATTCTTTGGATAAAACTTCAGAACAGTTAGAAACCCACTAAAATGTTCAAAGATCTCTGTCTTACCCACAAGTGTATCATTAAAGATATGGCCACTTGTTTTGCTGAAGTCCAAACGGCTGAAAGAAAATGTGTGTCCATTGTCTTCATCTGCCAGTTCCCTACTGAGGAATGGAAGTGGGCTGGGCTAACTGGACTTGTTCTTGTGAACCCATGCTGGGTCCTAAAATCACTTCTTTGTCATTTGGGTGCCCATTATAACATTGCATTGGTAATGACTCTGGAATCTTGTCAGAGATCCATATCAAGCTCAATCATCCATAGTTTTCAGAATCCATTTTCTATCCATTTTAGAAAATTGGAAAGATAGTGGCTCATTCCCAGCCTTCTAAGGTCTCTTGACATCTTCCCAAACAACAGACGTATCCTGTCCTCGATCTCAAACTAGTCCCAAATATAGCTGAAAGGTATTTTGGTTTTATTGTTACCTTTTTCTTTCTTTGCCAGCTATAGGTCATTTTGTCAAAATTCTGTCTGTGTTACTTTCTTACACACTTTTTGTGTCCTTCTTCCTATTCTGTCCTTTAAAACCTGGGTTTCTACAGCAGTCATTTGCAGGTAAGGGTGAATATTGGAATCATCTGGGGAAATTTTTAAAATTGCTCTTGCTGGTTTCCCACCCTAGACAAGCTGGATAAAACTTTGAGAAATAATAGAAGCATTTGTATTTTTTTAAGGCCCTAGAGGACAACCAAGGTTGAAACTATAGCAGAAGAACACAGTAGTTTTGTTTGTTTGTTTGGTGGTTTTCACAATTGTTGAGGTTTTCTTTCTCTTTATCATTGGCCTCACCTGTATCTGCATGGTGAGATTTGAATGTTTGAGAAATTTCTGAAACATCCTGACCACAATGAACCTTCCTTCTTCTTGCCTTAGGATTATGTTTTTTTTTTACCTTTGAATTTTATCTCTGACTCATGCAATTTTCACCTCTGCTCTTCTAAACTTTGTGAACTCAATGACCTTTTCCCTAATTCTCTTATCTCATCCTGTTTGCTAAACATCACTTTAACTTACTTGGTCAAAATATATCTAGGATAGTGGTTTTTCCATTTGTTTGCCCAATCTTATTAGAAATTTAGCAAGGCAAGTTTTCTGCTGTTCTGCTTTTGGCTAAATGAAATGCAGATGTCTAGAAAGTTGAAATCTCCCATCATTACCAACTTATACCTATATGGTATTTAAAAAAAATGATCCAGCTTAGTAGCCTCATCTCTATATTAGAGATTACTTGAGCAGTTGTTAAAATACAAATTTAGGATCCAACCCTCCAATTTATAATATAGTAAGGTCTCAAAAAACTGCTTTTGTTTTATTTTGTTTTGAGACGGAGTCTCGCTCTGTCACCATGCTGGGGTGCAGTGGCACAATCTCAGCTCACTGCAACTTCCGCCTCCTGGGTTCAAGCGATTTGCCTGCCTCAGCCTCCCAGGTAGCTGGAACTGCAGGCACACGCCACCAAGCCCAGCTAATTTTTTTTGTACTTTTAGTAGAGATGGGGTTTCATCATGTTGGCCAGGATGATCTCGATCTCTTGACCTCGTGATCCACCCACCTTGTCCTCCCAAAGTACTGGGATTACAGGTATAAGCCACTGCACCTGGCCAAAAGTCTGCATTTTAAAGCTCTCCTAAGCAATTTTGATGATTAACCAGATTTGAGAAACACTGACCTGCCCACAACAATATCCCTCTATCCCTGTCTTCTCATCTGTTTGCTCTTTGGCGTTCATCCACCTGCAGGTTCCTGGGTTTTCACATAGACGTCTGTCTTGTTGACATAGCTTTCTATTCAATCTTTCCCCCTAACAGGCCCATTTGTCATGCTTCCATCAGTGCATTTCAATTTTGTGTCTACTCTTTCCCAAGCTTGGTGAAATAAGGTCATATTTACTGCCCTATCTTGTAAGACTTTTGTTTTCAGATTCTCTCTAATTCATTTTGTTACTCATGCTATTATCACTGGCATAAAGTAAGACGTGTAAGATGATAACAGGCTTTTTTCTGTTTCCCTCTGCTTAATTGTTTCCTAGTTAAAAGAAAATCACATATAACATAACTCATTCTTTTTTTCCTGTGTCGTATCTTCTGATTTTCAGAGCAATTAGTTTTATGAATTTATCTGGGCATATTTATTTCTCCTCATCTATATGTTTTACTTTTTAACTTTTTTTGTGGAGACAGGATCTCGCTATATTGCCCAGGCTGGTTGTGAACTCCCGGGCTCAAACAATCCTCCCACTTCTGCCTCCCAAAGTGTTGGGAATACAGAGGCAAGCCACAACACCTAGCTTTCTAATATATACTTAACGTTTAAGACATTTTCCCCTCTCTTTTTAATTTTCCTTGCTTTTTAGAAACTTTATATTATGAAAATGTTTAAAATGCTGCAAAGTAGAAAGACTAGTGCAATAAATGTTCATACCCATCACCTGGATCAACAGTGTGTCAGTTGGTTCCTTTGGAAGCAAATGTTGGGATGGAGTTAGGAAAACAAATGCCTTGGGAGTGATACCCATGAAAGGAAATGGGAGGGGCAGGATTGGGCCGGGGAGCTGTCAGGCAGTGATGCTGACCTGACAAAGTTTCCGCCAGCCCAGCAAGGAGGTCCAGGGCAAAGCTGGTCTTTAGAGAGGTTCTGTGTTGGCAGAAATGGCTGGGCCCTTGGACCATGTTCTTGCTTAGTCATTAGCTGGGGTCACCAGGAGAAAACTGTGACCTCTGCTCAAAAGCTGGTATACCTGAGGAAGTTAACTGCTAGAAGATGGCGGCAGATCACTCTCCTCAATGCTGGGCAAAAAGCCCACTGGTACATAAACCCTTCTCAGGCCAGGGTTACTGTACTTTTTCATTCACAGTCAAAGTTGAGCAATTGAGTGAGAATGGACCAATATGCATCCAAGTGGATTGCCCATGTCTACCTGTGCTCCTCCCTGCCGCCATGTGTAATGGCAGCTCTCTCTCTCCTCATGCTAATTGGGGTCCATTACCAGTGCCAAGATGGTGACTCCTTTTATTGCCTGCTGGTCCTTGGATATAGGAGTTCAAAGTGTCCAGGCAGAAGCCCAATCCTGTGGTTAAGTGAGTCACTTTGGGGACCAGGTCTTTTAACCCTGCAAAGCCCAGAATTCCATGAATGGGAAGAACAAAGATTCCTAGTAGGTCATTGGGAATGATGGTAACTGGGCCACTACTGGTTACATTCCTTGGGTCCCAGATCCATGTATTTAGCCTGTTGGGGTCACAGCATCACACAGCATCAGATAGAGGTGTCTGATTCACTGCATGTACTGTACCTGGAGGGTAGTGTCGCACCTTTTCAGATGTCACTTCAGCTGCTTCCTTAGCAGGCCATTTCCATTTCTGCAGGGATCAGATGGGTGAATTCAGCAGAGCTATGTAAGGGAGCATCACCTCTGAATGTTTAGATCTTTAAGAGGGGCATTAATGTGTCATCTCCCATCCCCAAATGTGATGATGATTTTTTTTTATTTCACTGTCTTGGCTGGGGGGGGAGGGAGGGCAGTTACAGAGGCTTCTACATTTTCCCACTATGCTAGAGTTTACTCCAGACCAAGGATCTAAAGTGAGGATTGTCCCCATTGTTCAGTATGTCACTCCCAATATGTGTGAGAACTGGGAAAATAGCCACTGGGTGTGTCCCTGGGCCCAGTGGACTTACTGTAAGTTGGATTTTGGTAGGACTCTGTTTATTACCTGACCCCACATACCCTCACTCTAACAAGGGGCCAGGTCTCTGGAAATGTCAACTCAGACCCTGTGTCCAACTGTCCTCAAGAAGTCCAGATATTCTCCTCTCTCTAGTGTACAGTTACCCAAGTAAATGGCCATACATCCCTTTGGGGAAGGATCACAGGACTCATTACAGTCTTCAGGGTCTCTCCTCCTGGGACCTCTGCAGTTAACAAATTTTGGATCTGAAAACTGCCTCAGGTCTGGGAACTGGACAATGGATCATGGCTTTTTAATTGGGGTGTTGATATGGTTTGGGCTGTGTCCCCCACCCAAATCTCATCTTGAATTGTAGCTCCGATAATCCCCATGTGTCATGGGAAGGACCTGGTGGGAGGTAACTGAATCATGGGGGTGGGTTTTTTTCTATGCTGCTCTCATGATAGTGAGTAAGTCTCATGAGATCTGATGGTTTTCTAAAGGGCCGTTCCCCTGTACGTGCTCTCTTGCTTGCTGCCGTGTAAGACGTGCCTTTCATCCTCCTTTGCCTTCCGCCTTGATTTTAAGGCCTCACGAGCCATGTGGAACTGAGTCCATTAAACCTCTTTTTCTTTATAAATTACCCAGTCTCAAGTATTTCTTCATAGCAGTATGAAAATGGACTAATACAGGTGTCCTTCCCCGGCCTCCTGCTCATCCATCCTACTTTTACTTTGACTCTATATGTTAAGTAATACCCTCATTGGTTGCCTATATATTTTGCCCCTATGGATGCTGTATTCTGTTAACCATCTTCACAACTGTCTGTCTTTTTGGCTGCTGATCCTGTATTGCTGGTTATTTCAATAATTGCAACCACTGGCTTCTGATATTAATGACTCTTTCTGTCTTTTCAAGGTTCCATTGTCCCTGCTGCTATCAATGAGACAAATTTTGTGGCAGCTTCTCTTTACTATTAGCCCTAGCCTGAAGAGGACAGCCACTGCTGAAATTCTCAGTGATGCTGGTGTCTCTCCCAATAGTCTTCCTGATTGTGTGCTCTCTAGTCCTTCTTGGTTAACACAAAACTCCAGAGGGTCGTCTGATCTCATATAATATATCCACTCTACCATGCCCATTTCTCTAAGCCTGTCAATCTCTTCCTCCTCCATCTCCCATGACAATTCAGGCATTTCAACATTGCTTAGCCTGGGCTATGGCTTTTTTCCAGCCTTTTAGGAACCATCCTAGCAGCTAGTTTGTATTATTTCCTGGGGTTCTTGCTAGGTTATTAAATACCATAACCTGAGAGAGTGCCCCCATGTCAATGTACTCTTCTATACCCAGTCTTGTATTCCAGCCCCCAACTAGGAACCCTTAGAATCTGGTCTCATAGGTACTCCCCAAATCCTACTGGTGCATGTTAGCTAATTCTTGCAGATTCTTTGGCGTTACAGTCCTTCCTTTATCAGCATTAGTATGTCCCCTTCTGGGTTATAGTCAGACTTTACCCTAGTTCTTGGCTTAACAGCCAAGAGGGGAAGTGGGGGCAAGTTCTGGTGGACAGAGGAATAGATGGGGCACTGTTTCCCTGAAGATGGAGGCTTCCATAGTTTCTTAGCACAAGAAGGAAGCACTAGTTATTAGTATGGAGGAATGAGCCACCTCTGCAGGTTCTGCATTCACAGGAGTTTGGGGAGCCAAGGCATTGTGGGGTATTATCCCCATCCCCCACGTCAGAGCCCCAGGCTTTCCCAGCCAAGACCTCGACTTTGACACACCAAATGTGCCTAGGCTTAGCATCCAGTGTCTTGGAGCTGGGCCTCCATCTATTAAAACCTAAATTTGGTCTTTAGCCTTTTCTGCTCTGCTGCTGCAGGAGATAAAGACCTTCTTGTAAGATTCAAGGAGGCTTTCTGGCCCTCACACTTCAGTTTCAATGGTGTGTTAACTGCCTTTAGCTTTTCAGTATACCTCTGTAGGGGGGCAATGCAATTTATTAACCATCAGCCCACAGTGAGCTTGTTTGCATTCTACCTTCTCCACTCCACACACATATCAAACATCCGAATTATGGCATCGGCCAGCCCATGCCTAACCACGGCAATATTTTCCCAGGTTACCAGGGTAAAAGTTTTAGAAGTTGGGCTACCCCCTTGTGTCAAAGACTATAGGTTACCCACATAACATGTGGGACGAAGTCCTCATTGCTAGTCAGTTGTGAGTGACCCAGTCCTTAAGACCCATCCTTTTAGGAAAAAAAAAAAAATTATTTTTAGTGGTGGTAAAATATACAGTGCCATTAAGTACATTCACATTGTTTTCTGTCTCCAGAGCTCTCTTCATCTTACAAAAGTGAAACTCTATATGGATTAAATAACTGTCTATTTCTCCTACCCACCCCAGCTTCTGGTAACTGCCATTCTCTTCTCTTCCTGTGAGTTTGACTTGTTTTAGATTTTACATGTGAGTGAGATTATTCAGTACTCGTCTTTCTGTGTCTTTCTTCTCTCAGTCAGTGTAATAAGCTCAAGCTGCATCCATGTAGCATGTGTTAGAATTTCATTCTTTTTAAAGGCTGATTGGCATTCCATTGTATGTATAGACCATATTTTATCTCATTCAACAATGGACAGTTGGCCCAAGCCCCATCTTACTGCCTGCTTTCTTGGGCTGCTCCTGGTACCACCTCTGGGACACAGATGATGAGGTGGTATCAGGCTCTAAAACACCTGGTGAAGGAAAACAGGGAAGCAGGATTGGACAGGGGAGCCACCGGACTTCTGCAACATCTGCCAGAGTCTGCCAGCCCAACCGAGAGGTCTGGAGCAAAGATAGCCTTTTACAGGAGGCCATATTGGGCTTAGATGCTGAGCCCTGGGACCACAGCCTTGCTCAGGCATTGTCTGGGATCTCCCAGAGAAGAGTATGGCCTTGGCTCAAAAGCCAAGGTGAATCTCAAGGAGTTAACCTCTGAGGGCCCTCCCTAGCCACCATCTTTGCAGCTAGACAGCGTCCTTTCTTAGAAGCAGGCCAGCATATCTCTGTCTGCCCTAAAAAGATTATTAACATTTGCAAGACTTGAACCATTAAAACTTTTTTTTTTTGGTTATTCTTTCTAAAATTATTGATTTCCTATGTATATTTTCTTGTTTTAATTTCCAGCTTTTAAGTTCAGGGGTACAGGTGCAGGATGTGCAGATTTTTTACACAGGTAACTGTGTACCATGGTGGTTTGCTGCACAGATCATCTCATCAACTAGGTATTAAGCCCAGCATCCATTAGCTATTCTTCCTGATGCTCTCCCTCCCCTTACCCACCCCCTACCCACAGGTCCCAGTGTGTGTTGTTCCCCTCCATGTGTCCATGTGTTCTCATCATTCACCTCCCACTGATAAGTGAGAACATGTGGTGTTTGGTTTTCTATTCCTGCGTTAGTTTGCTGAAGATAATGGCTTCCAACTCCATCCATGTCTCTGCAAAGAACATGGTCTAATTCTTTTTTATGGCTGCATAGTATTCCATGGTATACATGTACCACATTTTCTTTATCCAGTTTATCACTGATGGGCATTTCGGTTGATTCCATGTCTTTGCTATTGTGAATAGTGCTGCAATGAACACACATGTGCATGTGTCTTTATAGTAGAATAATTTAAATTCCTTTGGGTATATACCCAGTGATGGGATTGCTGGGTCGAATGGTACTTCTGTCTCTATGTCTTTGCAGAATCACCCCACTGTTTTCCACAAGGTTGAACTAATTTACACCCCCATCAACAGTGTAAAAGCATTCCTTTTTCTCCACAACCTTGCCAGTATCTATAAAACATTCTTAATTGAGTCAGTGAGCTACTGGGCAAATTCTTTCTTTTCTGTCTACATGAAGTTCATTCTATTCTCAGCCAAGATTCCACCATTCTGGCATCTTAAACCATGGTCCAGCAACCTAGATCCTGCCCAAAATATTGTTTATAGAGCCAACTGCTCACTTCCTCAACTTCCCTCTCTTGTTCTGAATCCCAGCTATTGATGTAAAGAAGCAATAAAAGTCTTATCTGTACCTCCAAATCCTCAATTTCTTTCTTTAAATTTCGAAACCTTTAAAAATATATTTCTGGTCACTTGAAAGATGTTATTTGTACCCTTAAGAATAGTTGAGATGGATGCAGTTGGTGGGTGTAATACATCTTAGGCTTTCTGTCACATCCCATGTACTCATTCCAAGCAATTCAGTCATGGCTGTCCTACAAGGACCTCCCTCCCCCTCCCTGGGATATTGAGAGTCCCAATATCACAGCATGCCCCTTTCTTCTTAAGCTATTAGGAAATTCCCTGGCATTCACCAAGAACTGGTCAGACTCCTCATCATTCCACTTTTTGTCCCTGAATTTTGAGCCACACCTTCATCGGATAAGTCTCATACCACTTGAAAGGCTCTAAGAATAAAACATTTCTTCATTTCCTTGTTCTCTTCCTCTTGATTCCAGTTTTAATTTTTTCACCACATTTTGAATCTCCTTGTTTTTTTTGCACTGACCCTTGCATATTCTTCAAGAATACCCCTAATATATAGCACACAAAGAGACAGTTCTTGTGCCTTTCACCTGGTTCTCCGTTATAAACAGTGTGTGCATTTGCAGTGGATGCTTCCCTTTGGAAATGCGCCCCCCCGCCCCATCCCACACGGTGCAGGTCACAAGGGTAACCCCTGATGGCTTCCATTCCTTCTGGTTAGATTGAGAGTCCAAAGGGAAGAATACTGGCCCTCGGGATTCTGCTTTGTAACTTCATTGTCCAGATAATGAGGCAAACAGTCCCAGACTTTGGTAGACCTTGCTCTCTGGGTTACTTTTTACAGCTATGCCCATCATTCAGTATGTTTCACGATTCCCCAAGCCAGAGAGAGTCAGTGATTCTGCACCATTGAATCATCAGCAAAATAAATGTTTGCTTAATGTTGACTGAATTGTCAATAATTAATACCCCTCTGCTACCAGATTGCAAAACACTGAGGAACCAGAGGAAAAAGCTCTAAGGATTTCAGTGAATCATTCACCTTCTCCCACTTGCCAGCCTCTGCTGCAGTGTCAAATTTAATTTTTGTCTCCCTGGGCTTAGGCCAGCAAGAACAATTCTTCTAAATTGACTATCTCCACATGCAAAATGGGATCAACATTTTTGTTCGAGTTGAACAATCAATTCTTACAAAAAAGTAAAACAATCAGTTTGACTCCTTTTCTTCCCCCTTAATTGTTGAGCTGAATTGACTGATCAAATAGCGACAGACTGTAAGGTAATGAAAAATACTGTTGGCACCTAGTCACATAATGCAGGAAGCTCTTCTACAGGAATTCTGACAGATTCTTTATTATCCTGTGAGTCTGCAGGATATTTGAATACTCCCAGTGGTGTGGAAGGCTGTACTTCATGGAGCTCTCTACTGAGTCCATTTATTAGTAATTCATCTGGTTCCAATTTCCCTCGAGTTTGGTATGAAAACATTTAATGAACGTGCACCTAGTTTCACCAAAAAGTGTCCCTTTGGCTTAGTGTCCCAGAACAGAGCCCAGAAATTATGGTTTTAGAGCTGTCTTGGACACTTCCTTCAGTGTCCACCGTTTTGCTCTGGAGTCCCCTCCCCTCCCCCACCTGATACCTCATGCCATCCCCTCTCCCATCTCAACAATGCCTATGATTTTTTTTTTTTTTTTTTCTGAGATGGAGTCTCGCTCTGTCTCCCAGGCTGGAGTACAATGGCGCAATGTTGGCTCACTGCACTCTCTGCCTCCCGGGTTCAAGCGATTCCTCTGCCTCAGCCTCCCAAGTAGCTGGGACTACAGGCACCTGCCACCACGCCTGACTAATTTTTGTATTTTTAGTAGAGATGGGGTTTCCCCATATTGGTCAGGCTGGTCTCGAACTCCTGACCTTGTCATCTGCCAGCCTTGGCCTCCCAAAGTGCTGGGATTACAGGCATGAGTCCCCGCGCCTGGCCAACAATGCATGTGACTATTACATTGCATCCCCCAGCACCATCTCCATTCCATGCATATAGGTCTTCTAGAAACCTTTCCTTGTGTGCCACATATCTAGATAAGGGCCCGTTGGACACCCTCCAAAAAAGCCTTCTCTATACTTGGAATCTTCCTGGGAGCAACAATATCTTTATGGTTTAGAAGGGAATGAGGAGGCTCCGTGACATGATGTCATCAGGACATCACCATCACCAGTAACCACTGTTGATTTTTTTTTTTTTTTTTACTCATTCGTTCATCTACCCATTCATTCTCTGTCTTAGATTTTAAAGAAACACATATGATGCATACAATAAGAAAGGAACAATTTAAAGTGGCTATTTAAAAAACTGAAACAAAATGTTAACAGTGGATGCTAAGGACTTTTTTTCTTAAAGATGGGACTAAAATCTAAACAGGTAGAAGGTTAAGAAAAAGCACATAGGACAATACAGTATATTCTTTCTTATAAATATATCACAAGTTTCTTTCTAAGCTTTCTAGTAGACGCTCAGTTTGATGATTAACCGGACTCATAAAAATGAATGAGCACTTATTACATACCAAGTGTTTGCCAGGCATCACGTTAGGCAAAAAATGATACTTGAGTTATAGGATTCAATTTACAAAAACAAAAGTTCCTGTTTTTTAACCATATGATTGGCAAAGCTAAAAAAGAATGATGATACCTGGAATGAGGGGGAAACGGGCGCCTTCAGACCCAGCCATGGGGACCGGCAAGCGCTGCAGACTTGCTGGAGTGCTTTCTGGCATCTTGTCTAAATCAATCTTTTGGCCCCACAATTTCATTTCTAAAAATGAATCCCACAGCAATGGGTAGACAAATGTACAGAAATATTGTCCAATGATATTTATTGGTGTCTTGTTTTTAATAGTGAAAATGGAACACAATCGAAATGTCCCACAGTTGGCGATGTACTGAGTAGAAAGCCATGTAGGAATTAAAAATGAGCTGTAGCTCCCGGGCCTGTCAGGGGTAGGGGGCAAGGGGAGGGAGAGCATTAGGACAAATACCTAATGCATGCAGGGCTTAAAACCTAGATGATAGGGTGATAGGTGCAGCAAACCACCATGGCACATGTATACCTATGTAACAAACCTGCATGTTCTACACACGTACCCCAGAACTTAAAGTTAAAAAAAAATGAGGTGTAGCTATGGCCACACTGACCTGGGCAGACATTCATGATGGATACGCTTCTTCAAATGTTCATAGATAATGTATAATGTGCTAAGATTTTTGTGAAATGACAGAAAGTCCACTTGAAAAAAATATCTTCAATGATATACATTTGAAAGTTGCTAAGATTTTTGTGAAAAGACAGAAAGTCCACTTGAAAAAAATATCTTCAATGATATACATTTGAAAGTTAATAGTGACTGTTTAAAGATGGTGAAATTATATAATTTTTGCTTTTTTCTTTGTGCTTTTCAAAATATCATCTGAATTATTTTAGAGTGTGAATCTACATGACTTCTATTACCAGAAAGAAAAAGAACACCTTGTTTATGCCTCTCAGAGATAATCGAGTTTATCCAGTCCAACCTCCTTATTTTATAGAGGAGGAAACTGTGGCCCAGAAAGGCGGGTGTTAAGATTTTTGTGGAATTTCTGAAAGTCGCTGTGATGACCGTGTTGGTGCTTGCGTGGTACCAAGAGGTTCACAAGAAAGATGGACACTGGGGGATGCTTTGCAGCATTGACTCGACCAGCAATTATGGCTCAACCTTGACTTTTGTGCTTGACATGGGAGGAACTCTGACAAAACTTGGAGTCTAGTCTCTGCATCTTGCAGCTTGCTTTTCGTCTAGTAACTAACAATCACAGCAGTGAAGCATTCCCAGCAGGGGCGCTGCCACCTCTGAACCCTCTCAGCGGTCACTGATGACCCACCTGGAGTTTTGTCCACCACCCCTGAGTTGCTGTTCTTCTCCGGGTGGATGCTGCAACCATCCCCACCCATGCCACCCACTGTAATGTATGCTGGAAAAGGGATCTGCCCTGTTTCATCTCTACATCTTCAGCACCTAGAACACATTTGTGCTCATGCAGGGCAAGTAATAGAACAGTGTCCTGTAAAATGGAGAACTCAAAGCAAAAATCCTGTACAACATTGTGAATATGAAAGGAAAGCATTGGTGTCCCTCTGTGGTGTGGTCCATTGGGGAACTGGATTCACTTTACTCAGGCTCAGGAAACTGGTCTGATTCTGATTCTTTTTTGTGTTGGGTTGCCAGGAGGAGGGGATGATGGAGGCGGTTCTTCCATAAATCCAGGCTTGGAGATACAAGCCATTCTTTTTACTTCAATAGCACTGGTGAATCATTTATTAGAACAACCTTTTTGTTCTCCTCACCTTTAAAAAAAACATATCTCCATAAAGCATTTATGACAAAATAAATTTTTTGATGGCCTGGTGTTGCCAGCTGGTATTTTAGGCTCCCTGCTAATGCGCTTTGTTTTACCAGTGTGGTCTCAGGACGCCTAAAGCTGAAGAGAATTAAGAGTGGTCATTGGCAAAGACCTCTGCTAATGCAAATGTCCAGAGAAGCTGACTGGTCATCTCAGAGCTTGGGAGTGGGGGTAGAGGTAGAGACTTTATAGGCTGGGTCCAATTAAGACCTGAGTTATCGGGTCCAGCTCTTGAAGGAAAAGACAGACACAAATGTAATGTTGCTTATCTTTGCTCTGGAGGGTGCCTGTGAGCTGGCAATAACTTTGTGCAATATCCAGATTTTGTGGAAAAACCTAGAAAAGCCTCTGAGTTTGTCCAGACCTCTGTAGTCCAAAGCCTATTCCTTATCCTCTCACTCCCAAAACTGGGTAGAACAGGGCCTGTTTCATACCTTCTTTGCCCCTAATTTTCCCAAGCCTGGGCTTTAGAAGCACACTCTTTTGCATTCACAAATATCCTCACAGATCGTAACCAGTAGAGCAGCACTGAAGCTAGGAGCTGAACAGGTTGGAAAAGGGAGGAGAAGGAAGTGAAGACAGGTTTCCCCTTTCTCTCTTTGGGTCCCATATTATAAGAATCAGGATCCTGAGAAAGACCGTATCCAAAATCACCTGTCCACACACAGACACCAATGCCTGGCATTTCCCTCTACAATCACGCAGTCCTTTTTTCACTCATAGTGTCAGGCATTGCATGGCCAAGGATTTGCTAGAAAACAGATCCTCATAGGACATAGACAGGCTGATGAAGAAGCAGATCTTCATCAAAGGGTTGCAGCAATAAATGCATGGTTTACAAACACAGTAGGTGCATGGTGGAAGGCACGTAGTGCCAAAGGTTAAAAAGTAAGGATGTTAGCCGTCCCATGGACATCCAGGGAAAGACTTGTCATTTGTGTTTGTTCCCTTTAGTTCGAGGAACCGATTCCAGTTACAATCAGCACAGCCCGTCTAGGGTGGGGCCTTCCGGAATGAGGAAAACAGGTCTGTGATTTGTTGGATGCCTGCTTTGTGGTGGGAGCTTCACATTCTCATCTACTTGATTCTCAAAAAGCCCAGAAAGGTTGGGCCCATGACCCATGACAAATGAAAACCTAACTTCAGAAAGAAGTGAGTTGTCCGTGGTCAAATGTCTTGTGAGTTACAGAAGAAAGGTTTAAGCCCAGCTGCATTTTAGCTACTAGCGATTTGTTTACTCCTTAGTGGAAAGGGGTCATCTGAGGAGCTGTTTCTTTTCTGGAGCATTCAGGAGGGCGGAGGGCTGGAGGAGCGAATGGGGCTCCCAAAGAAGAAAGGAAGAGAGAAAGGAAGCAGAATGGAGACTCTGATCAATTTAAAGTTAACTTTAGATTGCACAGCAGTGTCAGCCCTACCTGATCCAACCGTCTGTCTGAGGGTAAAATGGAAAAGCGTAAAGCTCTCGCCATAGGTAGAACACGCACTGCTCTGACAGTTACAGGGGACAGGGCATAGTAAACGTGTTGACCCACTGGCACCTGCTAGTCAGAAGGGTTGGCAGCCTCGGAGCCATGGAAGGCCCTGCTGCCCCGGCATTAACCTTCAGCCTTTGAATCTGGGAGGTCTTAAGGTCCTGGAGAGAGGAGGCCCCTAGGCTAGAGGACACAGGCTGGGGATGGGAGGTGAGGGACAGTGTCTATTTACCAGGTGGTACAACTATATTTCAACATTTTAACAACTGCACCTGGACCCACCTATTGAATAACAGCCCTGGTAACTGCTATTTTAATTACAGTTTAGCCAGAGGTACAAAGAAAAACAAATCAACTTCCCCCCACCAACATATCAATGCCTGTTAGATGGAATCTGGCCTGAAGTCTTGTCTTATTTAACCCATAGAGTAATTAAAAAGAAATACAGGCCAACCTTCAAAATGGAGTAGTTTTACAAAAGAATTCAAAAGTCTGTTTGCTTTTTAAAAAGCAAATCACAAAATCTAGCATCTTAGAGCCCAGAATTTTCATGTGGCGATGGTCACCTGGAACTGAAGAGAGTCTACACCCTTATACAAGGTGGGCTTTCCCAGGGTGACAGGAACCCTCGCTCACCCTGCTGTCTGCCTGGCCTTGGGGTCAAGTGTGGGTGGCCATTCAGCCTGCACCCTTGTCTCATTGCAGAAAATGATTTCCCAGGCTGGACATGGTGGCTCACACCTGTAATCCGAGCACTTTGGGAGGCCGAGGCGGGCGGATCACTTGAGGTCAGGAGTTTGAGACAACCCTGGCCAATATGGTGAGATCCTGTCTCTACTAAAAAACACAAAAATTAGCCAGGTGTGGTGACATGTGCCTATGACCCCAGCTACTTGGGAGGCTGAGGCAGGAGAATCACTTGAACCTGGGAGACAGGCTGCAGTGAGCCGAGATCACATCACTGCACTGCAGTCTAGGTGACAGAATGAGACTCCATCTCAGAAAAAAAAAAAAAAAAAAGATATGAAAATGATTTCCCTAGGCCTAGTGCCTATGTTTGTACCAAAATAGATAGCAAGAGAAGGACAGAAGAGCCTGAAGAGCAGACTGTTTCAGGAAATATTACAGGCAAAAGTGTATTTTCTCATGGAATAGAAAACTCTTCCTACTCACTTTTCATATCACAAAATTGTGTCTTGGCCAGAACACCAGACTCATCTGACTTTACTCACAGTGCTTCCCTGGGCCTCTGAGCTTGTGACCCATCATGGACCATGTTCCATGGCTTGGCTCTTCTGATGCTTCCTCTGCCACCTGGCTTGGATGGAACTGGAGACATGAATCTACATTTCAACACAGTGATCCTGCTGCAGGTGGTCCAGGCATCACACTTGGAACAGGGCTTGGCAAACTCCTTCTATGAAGGGTGAGATGGTAAATATTTGAGGCTTTGTGCACCCTGTGGTCTCTGTCACAACCACTCAACCCTGCTGCAGTAGCTCAGAAGCATCGACAGACGGGATGTGAACAAATGAGCCCAGATGTTCCAACAACCCTTTCTTTTTTTTTTTTACACAAGCAGGCAGCAGGATTTGACCCATGGGTTGTAGTTTGCTGATCCCTCTAGAGCAGGAGTCCTCAACCCCCGGACCATGGGCCACTACTGACCTGTGGCCTGTTAGGACCCAGGCCACACAGCAGGAGGTGAGCAGAGGGTGAGTGAGCGAAGCTTCGTCTGTACTTATACCGCTCCCCATCACTTGCATTACCAGCCGAGCTCCGCCTCCTGTCACATGAGCAGCAGCCTGGGATTCTCGTAGGAGCGTGAACCCTATTGCATGTGAGGAATCTAGGTTGTGGGCTCCCATGAGAACCTAATGCTTGATGATCTGTCACTGACTCCCATCACCCCCAGATCATCTAGTTCCAGGAAAACAAGCTCAGGGCTCCCACTGATCCTGCATTATAGTGACTTGCATAATTATTTTATTATGTATTAATAATAGAAATAAAGTGTGTAATAAATGTAATGCACTTGAATCATCCTGACACCGTCCCCCCACCCCTGACCCCTAACCACCCTGGTCCATGAAAAAATTATTTTCCGTAAAACTGGTCCCCTGGTGCCATAAAGTTTGAGGACTGCTGCCCTAGAGGATGCATGAGATAACCGGTGATAGTGCCTGGCACATGGTGCTATCTCAGCCCGAGCTCCTCACAAAAGCAAAGCTTGAGACAAAGACTGCCGTGCAGGGTGAGTGGCTTATTTAGGGAACACAGCCGAGACAGGGGCACTAAACAGGGAAGGAGAAGGATTCAACAGGCAGATGTGTCATTGAGTTAGCTGCCTCTAGGGCAACTGGAGGCTTGCTCCCCAGGACTCTCTAGACGCGTAATGGAACATGTCTCAGGATCTCTTCCTCAAGGGGAATAGATGTATGGGATGGTTTCTGTCCCCTGCTGACCAAGGTCTACCCCTAGAGTTGTCAACTCTCTCGTTGCTGCATCTGTATGTGGGCTCTGCAGATGTTCTAGAAACAGAGGTGCCAGGGACAAACGTGAGAAGCATGAGGTATGTGCCTACAGTGAGGCATGATGAGGTTGTGCCTGCAGGAAACCTACATAAAACCAGTTGTTGAGGCAGCAACTGGAATTAAGAGCGAGGGATTTGAAAAGCAGTGAAAAGACAGGTCTGGCTCAGTGACCATTCATGTACGCTGTGGTCAATTGTGATGCGGTTCATTATTCTTAGGAGGGAATCGAGGGGGACAGCAATGGTTTTCAAACTTGTCATGCTTGGAAATGGTGCCACGTGTGAGGCCTCATGGAAAAATCAGCTGTAGAGTTGTGCCCTTTTAAGAACTGCTAAGCACTAATTGATTAAAACATGTAGACATGACTTGTTTCTTTTTCATTTCCATTATATAGTTTATTTATGTAAATATTTGTTAAATGTAAATCATCGCAACAATCCCGTAAGACAGTGATCATCATTCCTATTTTACACATAAGCTTGAGCATAGAAAAGTGAAATAACTTGCACAATGTCACTAATATTTCCTTTTATGCCTTTTAATTTTGAAACAAATTCTCTCTCTGTTGTCCAGTCTGGAGTGCAGTGGCATGAGCATGGCTGACTGCAGCCTTGACCTCCCAGGCCCAATTCAGCCTCCTGAATTGCTGGGACTACAGGCATGTGCCACCATACCCACCTGATTTTTAGGGAAAAAATGTGTAGAGACAGGGTCTCCCTGTGTTGCCCAGGCTGGTCATGAACACCTAGGCTCAAGGGATCGTACCACTCTGGCCTCCCAAAGTGCTGGGATTACAGGCTTGAGCCACCATGTCTGGCTACAAATATTTCTTGCCTCTTTGTGTGCTGCGTGCTTCAGTTACTAACTAGCAGAGGGAGATTTTAAATCCAGGCCCTCTAATTCTATGTTCTTTGTTTTTTTCTAATAGTGATTTGGAAGGGAATGGAGAGACCTTTCACTTATTACTATTATTATTATTATTGAGATGGAGTTTTGCTCTTCTTGCCCGGGCTGGAGTGCAATGGTTCTATCTCAGCTCACTGCAAGCTCTGCCTCCCGGAGTTCAAGCAATTCTCCTGCCTCAGCCTCCCAAGTAGCTGGGATTACAGGCATGCGTCACCACGCCTGGCTAATTCTGTGTTTTTAGTAGGGACGGGGTTTCTCCATGTTGGTCAGGCTGTTCTTGAACTCCAAACCTCAGGAGATCCACCTGCCTCGGCCTCCCAAAGTGCTGGGATTACAGGTGGAGCCACCGTGCCCAGCCAAGAGACCACTCACTTCTAACTTTTCACCCAGTACAATAATTTCTCCTGGTATACCCCTGGTGATGAGGGGAATGCTAACTTGCCTGTCAGCTCATTTTATTTCTAAACTGTACTTAGTATTCATTTGCATCTTTCATCAACCATCAATTAGAAGCAATCTGGACATAGGAGAGGATATCCAAGTCATGATTACGTGGTCCAGAAGACAGCCATCCACCCAGCAATTCGCATGACATATGTGGGATCCTTAGAGCAAGGCCACTGGATAGAGAAGGATCCTGAGAGGCTGAAAAGCAGGTAAAGAAGGGTGAAGACAGGTAAGCAGAGTTGTACAGTAGCCTCGGAAGTTCAGACTCTTGGGTAAACCGTTGTCTCCCTTAAGGGCGTGTGACTCCTTTGAAAGTCACCCTTTTTGGGCTTGGAAAAAGTGCCGGAGAAGAGAAGCCTACTAGATTCACTCCACCAGGGTCCTCTGAGTCACACTTAGATGGGGCAGTAAGAGGGTAACTCAAGGGAAACGGTATCTGCCTAAATTAATGTCGACCTTGTTGGAGTAACTCTCACTCTTCGGTATCCGCAGCTGTGGAGTCCCAAGGGAGTTGTCTGGCTACATGTGATTTTACGTATCTGACAGCTAAATCAGAGATCCAAATGCCAAATCCTGCACTCAGGAACGTTATGTGGATTTGTGACACTCCCAAGGGGACTTTGGATCCATAAAGCAATGAATGGATTACAATGAGGCATAAATACAGCATTTTCATCTGTGACATAAAATCTTGCTCTATTATTTCTCACATTGCTATGTGAAGGAAATCTATACCCACTCTCTCAGGTCTGTTCTCAGAAATTAAAAGAAAAAAAAAGAGGTCTAAGCAAAAACAAACAAACAAAAAGCCTCTTGATGTATCAGGAATAAACTAAGAATAGGGCGTGATAATTCCATAGAGGTTAATTTACAATACAGGGTAAATTCTGAGATCACACGCATTGTCAGGAAACAGCGATCTCAGGCCAGCATGTCAGCTCAGTCACCAACTAGCCAGTTGGCTTGGAGCAAATCATTTCATCTCTCTGGTCCTCAGTTTCCTGATTTGTCCAGTGGACTACAATGTTAAAGGCATGTACTCTCAAGAATGGGCAAGATGATCCACTGTGTGGTGCCAGAAGAAAATATTAGAACGTTTTTTACACTTTTAAAATGTCTAATTTTGTATATGTTTTTACAATGCCCGTTTATATTAGTACACATCTATTGTCTATAAATGAATAAATAGGCATATATTGGAAAGTTATATGCAAAAATGCATTCCTGCTAAAAGCATGGGAGCAAGAAGTTTGGAGGCCACTGATTTAACCTATCAAGGTTCTACTGTAGATGAAGGGAAGGCCCCTTTGTATCTGGTAGTCCATGATTCTGTGAATTTGAGGAGAATTCTCTCACTTATTTTCCTGAGATTCCCCCACTCCCCATCAGGGCTGAGAGCATCAGCTGTCCAAGGAAAACGTTGTGTGCCCATTTGTGATGCGCCACAGATGTGTGGACTCAGAAACCGCAAGATGCAATTAATGGACCCCTTGGAGTTGTGCCTTCCATATCAAGAGTCTTGCAAATAATTACAATAACTTTCATTTGCTTCACACGAGAGAGCTCACAAATCAGTTTCATAAGTAATTTCACATGCATTTCACTGAGAACTTCAGAACAGGTATTTTCCTACGTATGAGAAAAGAGGTACAGAAACAGTCACCCACCTCGTATGCGACAAGGCTGCCACCCAAATTCTGTTCTCCTGATAAAGATTCCAGGGCTCTCTGCACTTATAACCAAGTGCAAATGCACTCACTGGATCTCAGGGGGAATTAGGTGATGGTGTGTGAGTAGAGCAGTGTAAACGTGACCCCCAGTTACTTACAAAGAATGGCAGTGCTTGGGGCCCACAGTGGAAGGATCAATAGCATTATTCTTGTGTACACAAGACCTCCCATTATTCAGGGAGGCCTGGCAGAGGGAGAAAAGCAGATGCATGGGCTCCTTGTGCCACCAGCTGTCATGGCTTGCTACGCTGCAGTTCCTGACAAGTGCTGTTGTGACAGTCTTTCTACACAGTTGCAGGGAGCAGCTTGATGGGAACAGCACAAAAAGCCTTGTTTACAGAGGTGTGAGAGAACAAAGAGCACGTGTATACCTAAGAGAATGTAATTTCAAGAAGGACTTTGGTCCTGCCAGGTGTGGTGGCTTTGGAGGACAACAGGTACCTCCACATCTGTGAACTGGTCAGCCTGTGCCCTGCCAGGAAATGGGACTTGAGGTGCAGGAGAGAAGCTTTCCTTATTCCTTGTCTTCATTCAATCTTGTGATAATGACCTGCAGAAACGTTTATCCTTTTTACTCTAAAGTGGCATCGTGGCAGCTAAGACGTGTAATATTTCACTGCTAACCATGATGGCTCTTATGGGGTTGTAATAGCATTTAAATGTTTGTTTCCTCCTCTGGATTGCAAATCTCTTAAGGGTAGATATCCTGACTTGTTTATTTCTATATCCCCAGATGTTTCCCCTACAGAGTCTAACCCATAGAAGACATGTAATACTTGTCTATTTAGTGAAGGATGTGTAAATATATTTACACTGGTAAATATAATTACATCTGGTAAATATATTTACATATTGGCTGTCCTTTCAGGAATCTCTTTTATTTATTTATTTATTTTTTTTGCCCTTCATTAGCCTTAAAGTAGGACTCAACACTTATTAAAATTCACCATAAAGGATTACTTTAATGAATAATTGCCATGATGCATATAACCAGCAGAGGATTACTATCAGGATAGGTAAAGAATGCCTACAAATCGATAGAGAAAGACACACACGCCAGTTGAGAAATGGATGGACCAGGGATTGAACAGGAAATTCACAAAGAAGGAAGCCTAAATAGTCTGTATAAATATGACAAAAGAAAGATTTCCATATTTGTAATGGCAGAAACGCAAGTTCGAGACACTGAAATGCTATTTTACTCCTTTCAAAGTAGCAAGCATTTTAACAACCTGATTTGTTGGCAATGCTATGGAGCTGTGAATTCTCTTACCAATGAGTGTACATTGATACAACCCTGTGGCACCGTCAGGTACCATCGAAATTGCACACCCCCAGCAGCAATTCCACTCCTAAGATACATTGGCAGTTTTTCTCAACCATTTATGCAGAGAATGAAGCCCTAATGTCCTGGGGCACCCATTGTGTGAAATGAATTAACTTCTCATTTCTATATCTAGAATGATGTTAGCAATATACCATCCACGGGCAACTTAAAAAAATACTCATTCGAACCATCTTCTGTGTTCTGTGGTTTTGAAATTTTGCATTGATTATTTTTGGACTGCCCTTGACCACGGGCAAGTAAAACATTGGAAAGCTAAACTGCGGATAAGGGGAAACTACTGTATTATTATACATTATAATATTAAGTATATTATACATTTATAGAGTATATAAAATAATCCATATATTAAAATAGAATACATATAATTATTGTTATTGATATATTTATTCTTTACATTAATCTTTTTATTGCTCTGTGTGTTAA
Organism: Rhinopithecus bieti; assembly: GCF_001698545.2. Lineage (NCBI taxonomy): Eukaryota > Metazoa > Chordata > Mammalia > Primates > Cercopithecidae > Rhinopithecus > Rhinopithecus bieti. Next base: position 704,797 of record NW_016822715.1, on the reverse strand, counting down.
AGTAGGTAATTTCAAGAGTGTACCCTGTTAAAAGAATAAATGAAATGTACCCCCGCCAGTCCATTTGTACTGACGCAGTTGTGATGAATGACTCCTCCTATGAAAGGAGAGAAGTTTTCTTTCCTCAAGTTTTCTTGAGCAAATTATTTTAGACAGAATCTGATCATTTCACTCCCCAGTTCAAAAATGTATGCTGGTTTTTGAGTGCTGCTTAACAGAGTCTAAATTCTGAAGTCTGGTGTTCAAAGTGCTCCACAAGCTGGGTCCAGACCAATTTAGAAGCAGCGCTTCAATCTCTTGTCTTCAAGCACTTTACATTCCATTCAGATTGGAGTGTTTGCCATTTTCCAGACATACCCCCATGCTTTTCCATTTCATGCTGTTGCTGATCCCATTTTCACTTCCTGAGAGCTCCTTCCCTCGTTCTTGCAATTTGACGTTATATACCAAAGCCTTAATAACATGCTTACTCTTTGACACAACAATTCTATCAGAAAAATAATTCGGGTTGTGTGCAAATATTTAACTTGAGGATGTTTACTCTAGCATTGTTTCAAATGTCCAAATATTAAAACTAACCTTAATGTCCTCAGGGGATGTTTAAATAAATCCACCGTACATGGAACACAGCTCATAAAAGCATAGGCTCTGGAACTAAAAGGCAGACTACCCCAGCCAAGTCCCTGTTCTGGAACATTCCAGCTCTGTGATCTTAGCCATTCTGTGTCTGCATATTCCTAATCTGTAAAATGGGAGTAAACCAATATTTCCTTCACAGAGTTGTCAGGGGGCTTTAATGTGTCAATATCTGTTAAAGCACTTAGAAGAGCATCTGGCATATTGTAAATTCATTTGTAACTGACTGATTCTGGACGTTTCTCATCCATAAACCCTTGAGGTGAGGAAATGTGGCAGTCTATTTTGATGTCCTGGTTAAGCCTGACATTGTACTAAGAATGAGTAAGGGTTTAAGGTGGGAGCGTCCAATCTTTTGGCTTCCTTGGGCCACACTGAAAGAATTGTCTTGGGTCACACACAAAATACACTAACACTATTGCTAGCTGATGAGCTAAAAATAAATCACAAAAAAGTCTCATGATGTTTTAAGAAAGTTTACAAATTTTGGGGGGCTGCATTCAAAGCCGTTCTGGGCTGCATGTGGCTTGCAAGAGTAGGTTGGACAAGCTTGGTTAAAGACATATGCAAGAATCTCCGCTATTCTAGCTGAGTGCTTTTTAATTTGGGATTCTAAAGTAGTGAATTTGAACTTGAACAATTTATAGCAGGTGGCAGGAGAGTGAAGTAGGAGAATCCCAGGGTTGGAAAGTGAGTTTTGTAAGGAAAGTATAAAGAAACTAGATTGTTCTAGAAAGCCAAGTCACTCTAGCTGGAGTGTGGAGTAATCAATTATTAGAAGTTTTTGGGTTCTGGAGCTAGAGCAAGCCACTGTAAACTTGAACTGTACCACTAACTACCTGGGTGGCCTTAGGCCAGTTTCTTTCACCTCCAGCCTAGGGCTTCTCTTCTGTTGAAGAAGTGCAATAAGATCCACCCTTCTGAGCTTATTGTAAGGTTTAGAAAGAATAAATAGTTCATGCTCCTATGTTCCAGGCACTGGTCTAAGCTCTTTTCATATTATCTCACTTAATTCTCACAACACCCCATGGGGTACTATTGCGGGTTGAACTGTGTCTTCTGAAAAGATCATGTAGAAGTCCCAATCCTAGGTACCTGCGAATGTGACCTTATTGGGAAATAGGGGAAATAGGATCTTTGCAAATATAATTACATTAAAATGAGGTCATACAAGGTTACAATAGGTGCTAAATTCAATATGCCTGGTGTCTTGTAAGAGGAGAAGACACAGACGCAGAGTGAACATCATGTGGTGAGAGAGGCAGAGACTGGAGTGATGCAGCTATGAGCCAAAGAATGCCAAGGCTTGACGGCCACCACCAGAAGCCAGAAGAGGAAAGGAAGGAGTCTTTCCTGGATCCTTCAGAGACAGAGTATGGCCCTGCTGACACCTTGCTATGGAACTTCTGGCCTCCAGGACTGTGAGAGGATAAATTTCTATTGTTTAAGCTGCCCAGTTTGTGATGACTTGTTTCAGTTGCTCTAAAAAACAAATACAGATACCATTATTTTCCCTGTTTTACAGATGGAGAAACCGAGACAAAGAATAAGCAAGTAACCTACCGAAGTTCTCACATAACTAGTAAGATAGCCAGGATTTAAAAGCAGGGCAGACTGTGGAGTCTGTGCTCTTAATTATTAGCTGATATTCAGTTGAGTTCTGGGTAATTTCATCATTTTCCTGGGGAACACAAAGTGTTTATTTTCAGCTCTTAAATGTTGATATACTTCACCATCCACCATCCCCAAGAGGCATTATTCTGTGGAAGGAGAGTGATGTTGTCACATGGTTGTCTGAAGTCCTGTCCTCATTAGCCCAGCTGAGTCTATGTTCAAATCATGCAACTTTTACAATATTCACACAGCCAAGCTTCCAGCCTAGCTGGGTCACAGCAGGCTGGTGACAGAGATTCTTCCTCCACGGTTCTTGGGTAGAATCCTCAAATGGCTTCTTCAGGTGATACCAGAGAGAGGCCTAACTCCTAAGACTGGCTGTGCTTCCCCTAATAATTGTATCACAGCAACTACAGCTAAAGCAAGCTGCTATAGGCGGAATATTTTACAGTGACTGTTAGAGGGCCCTACTGACTTATAGAGAGAACAAGAAAGAGAATAAATGAAGTCTGAATTACTCCCAAATTCCATTTCATCCAAAAAGCTTTACCTTCCTCTTCCATCAAAATGATTTTCTCAACTGCAACCATTAGAAAGATTTTCAGATTTCAGCATCATATTTATTTACCTCTCTCTGTCTCTCTCTGTCTCTCTCTCTCTCTCTCTCTCTCTCTCTCTCTCTTTCTCTCTCAAAACTCAGGAAAATGCATGCCAGAGAGAATGGAAGAGCAGAGGCAATCCAAAACTGGATTTCCAGTCTAGAATCTTCTAGGCTTTTCTTAATCAGTTAAACCTTAAAAGACACAAAGCCTTACTAGGTAGCTACCATCTACTTTTCTGTTTGTTTTGGCCCGGTAATCGGCAGCTTTACCAAGACCCTCACCCCCAATCTGATTCCCTCGAGAATGTGCTCTGGCTCTTGGCTTTTGGATGCAGGGCAAAGAGAAACTTACTCATTGCCTTCTGCAGGCACCAGGCTGCAGCAGGTTGTTATTCAAGTTGATAAAGGCTTCCATCCCTGGGGAAAAACTCCATCTTGCCAACTGTGACCCTGACTCGGGGTGTAAGCTGAGTCCAGGCACACCTGTACATCTGACAGATGCGGCAGGCTCTGAAAAGCCTCTGCTGACAAGCTTATCGGAGTGCAGACACCTGCAGAGGGGCCCACACCTTTCTTCATGAGGGCTCCGAAAGCAGCCTTGATTCATCAGGTCTGTGTACTTGGTTGAAGAGAGATTACTTGGAGAATCACAAAGGGGTTGAATTATGCCAAGACCAAACATCGTGCTTGGAAGGAAATACAGCCACTCATTCATATCACGGCTCTGTTTGATGGAATTCGTTACATACCCTTCACTGGGTTTTGTTCCAGATAAAATCCTATCGTTGTCTTGGGGAGATAAGGGTGAGGACAAAGACAATTTAGATTGATTAAGCCTACTATGTTGCCTGGCACAAGAGGAGGTGTTTTATATTTAGCATCGTGTTTAATCTTCCCAAGAACCCATGTGATGAAAGTGCTGTTATCCTGATTTTACAGAGAAGAAAACTGAGCCTTAGAGAGCTTAAGTCACTTTGCAAGATTGCACATCTAATTAGCGGCAAGGCAGGATCTGGAAGGGTTCTCCCAGTGTTTTATGTCCACTAGCAGCTGTTCCCAAGCAAACGAACTCAGGAAACCCAAGGCCCAGGGGTTTGGGGACAATTAATTATGTTTGTGGTCCTTCATGAGTGGGGCTCATGTTGCTATGTGTTGGCTATATGGGGGAAGGTCAACCTGAGGCGTGACCCTGTTACCCAGAACTCCAGGCAGATGGTGCAGAATGGCCTGGAATGACCCAAGTCAAAGCTGACAAGGATTGCTGTCAGTCTCTGTGCTCACCTGAACTGGAGGCAAATGATCCCAACATATCAATTTAGAGGCACATCAATTTATACTCTAAAACAGTGGTCCCCAACTGGGGGCAACGTTGGCATCCAGGAGACACTGGGCAATGTCTAGAGATATTCCTGATGGTCACAACTGGGAGAGAGTGGGGTGCTACCAGCATCTAGTAGAAAGAGGTCAGGGATGCTGCTAAGCATCTTACAATGCACAGAAAAACCTCCTATATAAAACACTTATCTGGTGCAAAATGCCAGGAGTATCAAGATTGAGACACCCTACTTTGAAGTACTATCCCACCATATATGTGAAGTTCTTAGCACAGTGACTGGTATACACCGATCAACAAACATCAGCTTAGTCATTATCGATCACCAGGTTCCAAGCATTCGTATGTGAAGGCTGAGTTGACAATTTTTGGTAGGTGATCCCTGGGGTCCTCCTTGGGGAAAGCAAGGAAGAACAGGATGCCTTCCTCCCCTTGGTGACTGTGCAAGTCACCCACTGACGCCAGTTCTCATTAATGCGTCAAGCTCCTTATGAATCAAAGATGTTTGCTTTTATTTTTTAAGTAGAGGAGGCAAGGTGTGTGGCTAGCAGTGGGTGGCATGTTCTTATCTCTGAAAAGGTGTTTATTGAGTGTGAACTCTAAGACATTGGCAGGGGGGAGTGCTCCAGAGGTAGCATCTTACAGCGCAGGGCTGCCCGGTTGAAAGAGCTCAGTCACTGGAGTCAGACCAGCTTCTCAGAGCCGCCGTGTCCTAAGGTGTAAAACAAGAGCCATAATTCTTACTTTCAAGGGTTGGCGTGAGAATTAATTGAAGTAATGAATGGAAAGTGCTTAACACAGCAGGTGGCATAATGAACACTTGCCTGGTACCTATCATCAGGAAAAGAGTAGGGCAGGCTGGCCTCAGAGGATTGGCTGGGGGACAGCTTGTTTGCTAAAATGGTGACCCCAGTGCTTTTTGATGGGCTTTGTTCGCCTTCCCCTGGGTCACCATGTACCCAGGCAATGCTTAGAGTGCCCAAAGGAGTGAGCAAGGGGATGTTGGCCATGACCCTGTTCTCCTGCTCCCTGCCAGGGAGGCAGCTGTGGTGCACTAGCTGATGCATGACTCTCAGTTCCACCCACACGCCAGCTCTGTGATGCTGGGTGAGTCACTTATGCGGTTTGAACCAGGATCTCCTTCCCTCTACAATGGATTACATTTGCTACTTCACAGTAGTCATGTAAGGATTAGGTGATGCTGCTGCTGCTGCTGATGATGATGATGACGATGATAAGTAATCAAGATGAAAAAAGTAACTGCTTATATCAGGAACTTGATGAAAGTTAATTTTTTTTTGTTTGTTTTTCTGTAAGAATAAATTCATCATGCAAGTGAGGATCTGCCTTGATGGTTCGACTTCACCTGACTACACATTTCTCCCATTTGCGGTGGGCATGGTCCTGCACAGAGAGGCCGGCCACCTCTCTCCATATATCCATTCTCATTCCCACCTCTACGTCTCTGCCAGGGGTGATCAGCTCACGGTAGCCTTCCTTTTCTTTCCATGTAAATCCTCTCCCTCTTTTGTAGCACGGTTCTGGCTTCATCTCTCCTGGTCACCCCATCCTCCCTAGTAGCTTCAGTTATTGTCCCCTGAGCACCAGAGGATGACCGCTATGCCAAGCCTCATGTGGCTGCCACTGAGGGCCACAATGAATAACTTACAGGCTTCCTGCTTTGTTTAGAATGTTTTGTATTTAGGGATATCTATTACACAGAGGCAGTTTGTGTTCTTCCCTCACCTACTATATCCATTAAGTACTCTATGCCCAGATTTCAACTAAGTTTTCTTGCTATAAAATACTAACAAAAGAACTAAGTTATGCCTACATGGTGCTTCCCTCCTTTAACCTCAGAAACCGTGTGACATTTGACGTTGTATCTCCAGTTTTGAACAAAGAATCAGAAATATGGTAGACACTTCAACATTGAAGAATGAATGAACCAATGCATGGTTTTGTGGTAGGAGATTTTTTTCCCCTCTATGTGACCACGTTCTCCATCTCATGAAGCTCAATTAAGATGGTTGAAGATACAGTCGGGTGGATATTCAGTCTCACAGCGTTCCTGGAATCATACTTGAACCTACAGGACTCTCAGCAGAATCCTGGACACGGGCACTTCCTTGCTGTTTTCACAAAGGCGGAGAACTGGACCCTCATTTTCCTTTTCTTACCTGGCTCTCCTGCTCTTCCCGAGGCAGAGAGAGGTGCTGAGAATTCTATAGGTGCATTGTTTGATATGAGGCCATTTACAGTCTATTGTCCAAAATAAGTGTCCCACATGACTCTGACCCTCGAGGAACTTGTTCTTGTTGTCTTACCCGTACATTTTAGTGCTTCATCATATCCAGTTTAGAACATCATGCCTCATTCTGTGGTCTTTCCGCTGGTTTTGTTTATTGGCTGTTTGTTTTGTTTTGCTTTTTTCTTTTATTTTTAAGGGTAATCTTTCTGATTGGGCAGAAATTCTCAGAAGGCATGCATTGAACTTCCCCCTGTCTTCATCAGAGATGAACATAGGCCCAGGCAAACAGCAGGTGCTCAGTAAAGGGTTGAATCCAGTGGAATCAAACAAAACCCTATCTTTCTCATTCATCTTCCTCCAAGCTTCTGCGATGACTAAGTCCAGGATGTAGCAACATAATCCTGAGTGTGGATTTTTAAAAGGGGGGACATGACAAGAATGGCAAGGTAGACAAAGATACAGCAGGCACGAGATGAAAACACCAAGACTGACACCCACCCCACCTGGCCCTCAGCTCCTGATGAAAAGAAACCAAAGCCCTCGGATTCACTTCAATTGCTCTCTGGACCTGAAATGACTCCCTCCCCCAGGCCTGTAGGAAAATTCAATTAAAGGGTCCATCTGCGAGGCAGCAGCTGAAGGGGAATGACAGTGGGGAGGCCCACATTTTCATAAAAAAGAGCCCTCTCCTCCTAGCCCGCCCCCTCCTCTATGCACCCTCCCCTGCTTGCTTATTAGGCCCAACCCTTACCTCTAAACTGCAATTCTCTCCAATTAGGCGGGCTCAGAGGAGCAGCTTTCATCTGCTCCTTTCAAATGCGTGCACGGGAAAGACTGGGTACATCCCACAGACACAAGGCTTGCTGGGAGAGAGCGAGAAAAATCACAAAAATAGCCCACAGAGGCTGGGAGCTAGAAGCCCCCTAGCCCAGTTAACCCCCCTGCCTCAGCGGGCTTAGTGGCCGTACACTGCTGGGCATGAGTTCTGCAGGCCATCCAAACTGAAAGGCAAGACACTAATATTAATACCACTAATAATAAAAATCACGACTAGGCAAGCTTTCTGGGCTTCAGTGAGAAACAAAAGAGAAAGGCAGACGGGAAGGATTTAATGGGATGACCTCCAAAACAAGTCTTCACCCTCCTGAGCCTTCTCACCCACAGGGCTGCCTGCCTGCATTAGTGTTTGTTTTGGAAGGGAGCTGGGCCACGCTGCTGGCCGCAAGGACGGTGGCTCTGGCCAAGGGGCAGGTAAGAAATTCACCATCCTGTGACTCACTGTCATCTGGCAGGCTTGACTGAGGCTATTTTAAATATGAAGGATGGCCCTTCCAGGGACCGAGTGTCTCTTCCTTCTGTCCACATTCCCTTCAAACCCATCAGCGCTCATGACAGCCCTGTGGGGCAGGACTGAAGCACAATCTCCACAAAGTCCTCCCAACCCTGCCCCCCAGAATGTCCTGCTGTCCCCTCTGAGGACTTCCTGTCTACTGTGGCAACTTCTCAGGCCTCCTTCCCACTTCCTTCTGCTGCCTTCTGATGATCTGTATTGAGAGAACATAGGTAAGAGGGCAGCTCATTGCCTTCCTTTGTACCTCAAGCTGGAGGAAGCGGAATATTTGGCATGTGAGAGTTGATTTAATATAGGTCCATTATGAGGCTGGGCGCTGGGACTGGTGCGCATATTTGTCTGCTCAGGCTTTTTGCCCTAACCAAGCACCATAGTCTGGGGGGCTTCAGAAACCGAAATGTATTTTCTCATGGTTCTGGAGGCTGAAGCCCAAGATCCAGGTGTCCGCAGGCTTGGTTTCTCCTGGGGCCTCTCTCCTTGGCTTGCAGGTGGCATCTTCTCCCTGTGTCCTTGCGTGGTCTTCCTCCTGTGTGTGGCTATTCCTCCTCTCCTCTTCTTATAAGGACATCTGTCCTCTTGGGTTAGGGCTCCATCCTAATGGCCTCACTTTAACTTGATTACCTCTTTAAAGAACTTATCTCCTAATAAGGTCACATTCTGAGATGCTGAGGCTTATGACTTCAACACATGAATTTTGGGAGGATTGTGGGGGAGACACAATTCAGTCCATAACAGTATGCCTTGGTCGTTCTGCCTAAAAAATGACCTATTATTCACCACTTTAATCACAGGACTTCAGAAGTTTTAGGGCTTCGAGGAGACATCAACTTTACCAAGGACTGGAGCCTTCTCAGGAAAGGTCTTCACTCGTTGGTATTAGTGTGCTCCCAGTTTATTAAGTGTAAAATAGAATTGGGACACTGCTTATAACAACTATATGAAATGAGATAGAGAGGATCCTATTGCATGAATTCTATTAATTCAATCAAGACAGAGTCCAGAACATCTATTTCTAGCCCTGAAGTAGCTACTGTACCTCAAGGATACATACAAATGGAGCGAACTCACCTCCCTTTCCTGCTCCAAATCCATCCAGGTTCCACCAACCTCTTGAGACCCCTCACCATCCTTCAAATGTGGCCTCGCTCCACCTTTTTTTCTCTGAGTCTTTGCACAGGATGTTTCTCCTTCTTGAAATGTCCTTTGCCTTCTTAAAACTGCAGAGCATTACAGAACGAAAAGGGAGACTACATTAGTCATAAACAATCTCTGGCTTCCGTTCTGAGAAGTCAGCTATCCTCTCAATTAGATATTAGACTGGAGAGGCTTAAACTCTTTCATTCTTCCAAGAATGTCAGTGTCACGGGGTTCCAGGGAATGCCTAGCTCACATTTCTCTCTTTTAAGTGAGGGACTTATGCAGACAGGCCTTTGATGACCGTGAGCTCCAGCATCCCAGTCATTCTACTCTTTCAACAGCTTGGGCTACACCCTGAGCTTGACTCCTTGGGTGAGCTGGGGCAGTGGAATGGCTAGGGACTTGGGCTCTCTTTCGGATTGCCTGAGTTCAAACCTGATTCTGCCCTTATGAATTTTATGACTGTATTCATTTTCTTAACCTCCTCCTACCTCAGTGGCTTGTCTATAAGGTGGAGATGAGAACCTATTTCACGTAAGGATCTAGAATAGGTCTCGGGTGGAAGCATATGAACTGTGAGTTCTTGGTGGTGGTGTTACTGTGCTCTTGGATCTCAAATGACTTTAAGACCTTTAGAATGGCAACCAATCATAATTTGGAATGTTTGGGAATAACCTCCAGAAAGAAGCAAGAATCAAGGCTCTCTGATGTCTTATTCGATTCATTTGTCTTCAACCAAGGCAAATCGGAAAACCCCTTTCAGACACAAGCGGACAACTAACCCCTGCTCTTCCTTTCCAACATATCCAGAATCCCCAGGGTAGCCGGGGTCCTAGCTGAGCTCTCCTAGCACTTAGTTTGGAGATTTGCTGAATTGGTCAGTGGGGGATCCTTTGGGAATATGTTTGCATGACTGATGTCCTGAGTGGCTTTTGGTGGGGGAGGGAGGGAGAAGTGGGGAGGGAGGGGTTTTTTTGTGGTTGACTAGATTGTATTGGACAAGGAGAGGGGACAGGAGAGAAGCATGACACCTGTCTCTCATCACGATGCTTGGACTGGTTGGGGAATTTGGTGAGGAGAGGGAATAGAAGCTGAAGGAGCTGTTTTCATACAAAACTTTAAGCTTTGGGCTTGAAAACAGCCAGAATTTGGAAAGGAAACCCTTCTCGCCACTTTGGCATAGACCCCAATATTGCTCTGGCTGCCCAAAGACCACCAGCTATGGAGGTGTGAGGACACTGAAGCCTTGGTAAGGACATTGGTATTTGATGATGGCCACAGCTGTGGTGAGGGCACAGATGATCCTGCAAGAGGCTTTTGAATGAGGCAAAGTCAAGCAGATCCTGGAAAGCGACCTGAGCAGACAGGCTGGTTGCTACAAGAAGGCATACTGGATAATAACTCCGTCAGGTCTAGCATTCCTCTTAAGCAGGTCAGAGTTTTCCGTTAGCAAAACTTAACATGGCATATTTTGGACCCAGAAGCCCTGGAATCCTTAGGGATGCATGAGGTGCATGTATTTCTGGTGAATAATCTTCTTGCTCCAACCCCCACACTAGGAATATGTCCAAGGTATGGCTATGACTGCTATGACTGAGAGTCTGGACTAGGAGGAAGGAGAAAGAACATGCTGGCTGCTTACTTCCCTGCCCCAAGCATGGGATTCACCAATGCTCCTTTCTGTGATGTGATTGTGACTGAATTTTAGTGTTATTGCCCTGTTCTTTGCTAATCTCCCCTTGTCATCCTAAGTAGCACAAGGCTGTATCAAAGGCAAAGAGAAGGGCTTCTCACTACCAGGTAGGACCAGCATTGTAGCTGATCATGAATGAAAGGTGGAGCTCCCATTCATTTACCTCCAGCATTTTGGGTTATCTACAAAACTGCATTACAATGCAGTGAGTAGTGAAAATACACCAATAAATCCAAAATATGCTTGGCCAGTGGTCTTGTAAACACAAGTTCAATCTCCATCCACCAATTCCACTCTTGACTTTCACATTGTTCATTCTAGGAAACACATAGTGAGCACCTGCTGGATACTGGGAACTGTGTGATAAGATGGATTCATTAATAAGCATTTTATTTCAGTAGCTTTAAAATTAAGGGTTTTGTTTTTTTGTTTTGTTTTGTTGAGATGGAGTTTCACTCTTGTTGCCCAGGCTGGAGTGCAATGGTCTGATCTCGGCTCACCACAACCTCAGCCTCCTGGGTTCGAGCAATTCTCCTGCCTCAGCCTCCCGAGTAGCTGGGATTATAGGCATGCTCCACCATGCCCGGCTAATTTTATATTTTAGTAGAGACAAGGTTTCTCCGTATTGGTGATCCTCCTGCCTGGGCCTCCCAAAGTGCTGGGATTACAGGCATGAGTCACCACATGCAGCCTAAAATGAAAACTTTTAAAAAGCTGCATCTGAGACTAGAACGTAATATGAAGACAATGTAAGAAGAAAGTGAAGGGAAGATTATTGTCACATGTATGAATGAAACTGTGAAAAATGATATGGTTGGTGTGATGTTAATGATATTGTTGGTGTGATGTTAAATGATGTTTGTTGTTGTGATAGCGTTAGATAAATTGTTTTTTATTTTGGCATTGTAAGTGTTCAGTATACTTAGTAGTGCTATTAATTATACTGAAGAACACAGATTATAAAAAGATACTCATCTGGTAAAAGATTAGCAGCATGGTTTGGCAACTGTAAGTATGTTGAGCTACAAAAAAACTACAAAATCTATTCCGTTGATTGTGTTCATGGGAAACAGTCTGCTAGAATTGTGTGTGTGTGTTTTATTTATGGCTCATTTCTTCCTTTTCAAACCTATCACCTGCTAGTCTTCAAAAAAATCTCACTCCCTGGAAGAACCCTAGCCTTGGAACAACCCTTTTTCATCCTGCCTCTGTACCTATTTTAGTTCCTTATTTTAGAAAACAATTTGTCCCCCTCCTTTCTGGAGATTAGCATGGATTTAGGGATTATAAAGTCCCAAATTGCATCCCCCGTTCTGTCATTTAACTAGGCAACTTCTGGCTTGTACTTAAACTATTCTAACTGTGTTTTATGAATTGCGCATATCAAGGGCCTTAGCTTTCCCTCATTATTTGTGTACCACCCATCTCTCCAGATCATATAAACCTCCCCTCTGAGTATGCTAATATAATTGTGCATGTTATCTACCCCTTTGGACCTATTCAAGGAAGGTGTTGTACTATGTTTATTTATTGATGTTACAAACAGCCTCAAAATCAGTGGCTTATACCAACAACCATTTATTTGCTCACAATTCTGCAAGTAAGCTGGGATTAGCTGGGTGGTTCTTCTGCTGGTCTTACCAGTGCTCACTTATTCAGAGGCAGCCTTTTAGCAGTTCACCTTAGGCTGGGTAGTCCAAGGTGTCTTCACTCACTGTCTGGTGATTAGCCTGGGCTACCATCCAGGATGCCCTGTGTCTTGCAGGATACTGAGTTTCTGACTGCTGCAGCTGTGTTCCAAAAGGAGGAAAACCCAAAGCAAAAGCAGTTATTGAGCCTTTACTGGCATTATATTTGCTGCCATCCTGGTGGCCTAAGCAAGTCTCATGGCTGAGCCCATAGTCAATGGGAAAGGAGACTACACAGGATGTACTTCATGGAGGCCATGAATGTAACAATCAACCACAAACCACATGATCTCTAAGGTCCTTTCAACTCTAACGTTCTGTTTTCCTGGGAACATGAATTCTCATTTTTGGATATCAAGTTAGAAACACCACAAGCAGCCTGCAAGTTCCCCACTATCACCAAGACAACAAAGTAGAGTAAGGGATGATCTTTTCCCTTGTGACACACAGCCCTTTCATATATATTGACACTTAAAATTTTGCTTTGGCCCTTTAACATTGCACTATGCATTCATTTTAGTCAGATGTGATTTGTGAAAAACTGTAATAGGAAGAGAAGAGTTTGAGAAATCTGAAATGAAATCTGAACCCATTTCCACAGTCCTCAAGCTTGACTCAGACTAAAGAGTTCATGTGCATGGCATGTACATGGTGCATATTTAAGAAATATTTGCTCATGGGTCGCTACCCAAGGTGTATTAATAAAATAATAGACTGTATCTCCTTGTGACAGCAGACTAAACTCATCAATATGCTTGTCCTCTGCAGTGGACTAAATGTGTCCCCCAAAATTTGTATCTTAAAATGGTAGCCTCCAAGCTGATGATATTAGGAGGTAGAATCTTTGGGAAATGATTAGGTCATGAGGATGGCCTTCATGATAGGATTCATTCCATCATAAAAGAGGCTACAGATAGCTTTTTTGTTCTTTTTACCATGTGAAGATACAATAAGAAATCAGCAGTCTGAAACCCAGAAGAGGGCCCTCAGTAGAACCTGACCATGTTGGACTTCCAGCCTCCAGAACAGTAAGGAAGAAATTTCTCTTGTTTATAAGTCACCTATCTTACAGTACTTTGTTACAGCAGCCAGAACTGTCTAAGACATCCTTTCTCTCCCCCAATCTCATTGAAATTACATGAAATATATTTCAAAACAATAAAGTTATATAAGCATTGGGAAACAGGAAAGGGTGTATTAAAGAAAGAAAATAGGTGGGATTAAGTCAGGGTTTCTCAAACCTGGCTCTACTGAGACATTGGACTGGATAATTCTTTGTTGTGGAAGCTGTCCTGTGCGTTGTAGGATGTTTATCAGCATGACTGGCCTCTGCCCATCAAATATTGCTGACACTCCCCCTAAATTGTGACAACAAAAAATGTCTTCAAACATTGTCAGATGCCCCCAGCTGAGACTCACTTAATTTGATGGACTGAGAGAATTAAAATCCAAAACCCATGCAGGAGGAGGCTGCTACAGAGGTGGGAGCCTTTCAAAAACTCCTAAGTCACCAATACCTAGAGCAGGAGTGGGCTGTGAAGGAGATATACAAGGTGAGCAGTGGAAGAAGGGTTGTCTGCAGAACGGCTGGGACTGTTACAACCTTCTCCTGGCCCAAGGGGACTGGCTAGCTTTGAGGTGTTTGTCCCCAAACCAGAGCTCCTAGACTACAACCGTAGTCTAGGGAGGATCTGGGGGTGGGGGGCTTCTACTTTAGATGTTGAGGCTGGACAGAGAAGCAGAGCCTGAAATGTCTATAATAGCTTGGATGGAAGGAAAATCCCTCAAATACAGCTCCTCTCAGAAGTGACACAAAGGCTCCCAGAACAAAGCCTTCCTTCCTTGGAACTGATGAGGCCTCCAGCCTTTGTACTGGCTCCCTACCATGCACTGCTCTCTTCCACCAAATCCCTCCAATTCTGAGGAAAGTTTTATGGAAGAAAGAAAGAGTAAATAAGAGTAATGACTGCAGAAGAAACGCAACTCAACTATGGATACTGTTGAATTTATTAATTTTGTTGAATTTTATTAATTTGTTTGTAAACAGTATGATCAACAAAGGATGATCAGATATTTGATGAAATCTGTAGGTATGAAAGAGAAGAAGGAGAAACAAAAATCAATAACTAATGAGATTTTTCATCTTATTGATAATAAGGTGAATGCAAATTTAAACACAGGGAAATGCCAATTAAACCATATCGTTACAGTAAAAAAAAAAAAAAGAAAGAAAGAAAAAAAAATCTGGTAACATCCAGTGTTGGTAAAGCTGTGAGGAAATGGACAGTCTCATGGACTGTCTCTGGAATGATAAAAATCTTTTGGGAAGTCAGTTTGGCAATACCCATTAAGACTAAAATTGCACAAACCCTTTGACCCAGAAACTCTTCTTCTAGAAACTTTCCTACAAAAATATTCATGCACACACTCAAAGATACCCTCACAAGGATGTTCATGGAAGCATTACAGATAGGATCAAAAATAAGAAGCAGCTTAAGTGGCTTTCTATAGAAGAACAATTGTGATATAACTATTTTATGGAGTATCATACAGCCTATGAGTAGGATGAAATGGATTTGAATTTGATTGGAAAAATGTCAGTTATTAAATGAAAACAGTTAAACTCCAAACAATATGTATATGTGGTATCATTTATATACCAAAAAATCCACATGTTCACATGTGCATGAGTGCACACGTGAGGTGTACAGAAATTGCACAAGGATCTGGCAGGGAGGAGTCATAGGAGGGCAAAGGAGACCATTTACATTTTACTCAAAAATTCCACATTGCTTGATATTATTGTAGGGGGTTAATACCTTTTTTTTTTTTTTTTTTTTTACCTTGCAGCCCCAGCTGGAAGAATACTTTTGTAAGCTTAAAATAACTTTTAAAAGAAAAGTAACTGAGAATAACAAACCTTACAGAACTCATAAAGACCATAACTACTTGGTTCAGATAAGATGAGGACACTGGAGCCCCAGCCTGGATCAAGAACAGCAATGTTCTGGTTTCCCATCTTATTGATGTTCTTTCCACTTACCACGTTGCTTTTAAATGTCTAAGAATTTCATTGTTTATTTTAAGCCATTTATCACGGTTGTTATCTTAATCGTAGTTGCGTTTGTTTAATAACCACTGCAGCTTATCGAGAATTTATCTAACATATTTTATAGAATAAGCATACCCTTTACAAGAGCTATCAGGTATTATGAAGAAAACCTTACATAAGTTATTTCTCCAAGCATAAAATGTTCACATATTTTTAATCGAGGTTTGATCGAGCAGATCAAACGATGCATTTGTTTTGGTGATTAGTGCCAAACATTGACAGAGTGAGAGAGGCGGTTAGACAGCAGCAGCAATGTGAGGGGCTCTGGGGAAACAGCTCTGTCCTGCACACTCTGGGGAGACCCACATTGTTCTCCAAGATTGCATTCCAGCAAAGGTGAATGACGTGTATACTTGTGAGGAAAATGAAACCATTCTTATAAACAAAAGGATAATTAACTGCAAACAAATACAATCTTCTCTGAGAATATAAGAGAAAAGGGCAGACACAGTGGAGATTTAATTTCAGGGTGTGGGATCTAGTTTCACAACTGACTTTCCAGGTAGGTAAGACTGGAGCCAGACTTTGAAGGGATGGGAGGGATGGAAGCATCCCTTAATAGATGCACTTTCTCTCCTCAAAGATGACAGGGACAATTTGGTCAGGATCTCAGATCAGATTCCTTTTGCTTCATCTTCACTTACCCCGTATGGTTAATCCCAAGAACGCTGTGAATCTGAGCAGGAACCAGCAAACAAACGAGCATCACAGCTGACCCACTTTGGAGATGTGGAAACTTAGTAAATGACATTTTTCTAAGACATCGACTGACATTTTTTTTTCATGGCTAAAACAGATGCTTTTAGCTTTTCGAAAGACTACTTAATATTTTAAGTAGTCTAAATGTCTAATATTTATTTATTAGCTTTGATTTATCTTTAAAATGACATTTCTATGTTCAAATATGAGCCAATTGGAAGAACTCAAACACAGGCCAAAGTTTGGTGTATTTCAGAGTCAACGTCCATTTCTCACAGGGATGATTTCGGCTCCCCATCTTGCCCAGGATTTGGTATAAATGCAGATGCAACGTGCTCATGCAAACATGTATATGTTCCACATCATTTAGAGCTAGAAACTTCCCAAGAGAGGGTACCACCCACGGCTATCAAAATAGCACCAAAATGCTCCACAGGGGAAATATCATGAATATGCAGAGACTCTTAATTTTCTTCTTTATTTTCTTTACATTACATGGAAAAGCTGTCAAAACACTTTCCTTAAAGGATAAAGGGTTCTGCTTCTTTTTATGCATGCTGTTTACTTGGGGGATACAGAATCATTTCTACTGGGCACCTGATCTTCTCAGAAGTGCTTTCTGGTTTGCAGGAGGGGAGGGCACGTAGAGCAGTGCTGATGGCATCAGCCTAAACCTCCCAATCTATAGGAATAAAGATGGCTGCTGGACAGACACGTGGTGTCTGCTCTGATTTCACCTCCTCCCTGGTCACAACCTTTCACTGTGGTCATTCTGGTAGGAAAAGAGCATACCTAGGTTTCAGACACCTGGAGCTTTTTTTTTTTTTTTTTTTTTCTGAGATGGAGTCTTGCTCTGTTGCCCAGGCTGGAGTGCAGTGGCGTGATCTTGGCTCACTACAACCTCCACCTCCCGGGTTCAAGTGATTCTCCTGCCTCAGTCTCCTGAGTAGCTGGGATTATAGGCACCCGCCACCATATCCAGCTAATTTTTGTATCTTTAGTAGAGACAGGGTTGGCCACGCTGGTCACAAACTCCTGACCTCAAGTGATCCACCCTCCTAAGCCTCCCAAAGTGGAACTTTTATCTCTGAAGAGGTAACCATGATATGAACTTCTAATGAACAAATATAAACGTGGAACTTTACCTCAACCCAGACAACGTTTTCATCAGACCATGCACCCAGGGCTGCTCCCTGGGCTGTGACTTGTGCAGTCTCACAGGGTCCTATGCTTGGTTTCACACTCTGCTCTCACCATCTTGAAGTCCTTACTAATTTTTTTATAAAAGGCCCTGCATTATCATCGTGCAGGAACCGGGTTCTGCATATTATGCAGCCAGTCCTGCCTGCAGCCTCGGATTGTTCACTCTGGTAAGGAAAGGTGTATGTTTGGAGAGTTTGTTGTTGTTGTTGTTGTTGTTGCTGTGTTGTTGTTTGTTTGTTTAGATAACGTCTTGCTCTGTTACCCAGGCTGGAGTGCAGTGACCAGATCATGGCTCACTGCAACCTTGACCTCCTGGTCTTAAGCAATCCTCCTGCCTCAGCCTCTGAGGCACTAGGACTATAGGCACACAACACCATGCCTGGCCAATTTATTTTTATTTTTTGTAGAGATGAGTTCTCCCCAGGTTGCCCAGGCTGGTCTCAAATTCCTGGGCTTAAGTGATCCTCCCATCTTGGCTCCCAAATCACTGGGATCATAGGCGTGAGCCACTGTACTCAGCCTAGACAGTTTTTTTTGTTTGTTTGTTTGTTTTTGGAATATTTTATCAGAGTTTGCTCAGAGCATCAGTGGAAAAGAAAAAGGCCCTAGTTCTCCCACTGCAGCTCATCTTCATGTCAAGCTAGAATTCTCCAAGCAGGCCTTTTGTATTGCTTCTGCCCATAACAATATCTAACAAGAGCTCCAGACTGCAGAATTGGAGGCCCACACAACCGTGAGGGGAGGGCTTGTCTGAGTGATGGACCTTGGCCTTCTTCAGGTGGACACTGTCAAAACCCTAGATGGAGGAAAGCTTTATCCTTTGTGCTTGAGAACACATCATCATCTCTGAGCTTCCTAGACATTTTATTTCCAAGGTCAATAATGGGATTTGCTTGAAAAGCTTCTGAGTTTATATGCTGAGATTAAAAATAAACTCCAAATCTCTCACCTTCTGGTCAACAAAAATATCCTGAACTTCCTGCTACTCAGTCAGGCAAATGAGAAACAGGATGTTGAGAGGGCTGCAAGTTGTTCCCATTCACTGTTTCACGGTGCTCACTATTTCACTGTTTCACGGAAGCTTAATTGAAACCTTTTACCCATTTCACCAGGTGAAGAAATGTCAATCCCCTCTGCCTTTGTAGCTCTCCACACCTCGTGGTGTGGGTAGCAGAGCTAGCTGGTGGGCAGAGCTGTGAAAGTTCATAATGAAAATAAAGGAACACTCAAAACTTATCTAACGGAGGCTCACACCTGTAATCCCAGCTACTTCGGGAGGCCGAGATGGACAGATCACCTAAGGTCAGGAGTTCAAGACCAGCCTGCCCAACATGGTAAAACCCTGTCTCTACTTAAAATACAAAAAATTAGCTGGGCATGGTGGCAGGCACCTGTAATCCCAGCTACTCAGGAGGCTGAGGCAGAAGAATAGCTTGAACACAGGAGGCAGGGGTTGCAGTGAGCCGAGATTGTGCCATTGCACTCCAACCTGGGTAATAAGAGGGAAACTCCATCTTAAAAAAAAGAGTATCTAAATATATTTTATCATAATTTTAATTTTTATCAAAGTAATACATATACACAGTTTACAATGTCAAATAGTACTACAAGGCATAGAAGGAAAAAAAAAAATCTACCTGTCATCCACACCCCTGAGTACCATACCCCTGAGACAATCCATTTGAATTCTTTCACTGTGATTTCTTGTATTTACCTCCACTTGTCTAAGTGACACGCTTACTATTCATTAATTTTTCCAATTTGAATATTCTTTATTAACTTGTATAAAAGATATCTGGGAAATTTTATATGGAAAATCTCATAGATACCTTTAACCATACAAACCTGTTTGTGTTTGCATTCCACATCCTCCCAATATAGTTACATGAAAATACATAGCTAAATTGTAATTTGGTGATCATGTTATTATAACTATGGAAATTTTGTTCACAGTGAGGATGCCTAACATATTATGATTATATTTTCTTTCTGATAGTACAACTCTTTGTTTTTACTGGAGTTAGTCATTGTTTGTCTTTTTATTTGACTTGTTTTCTGTGTTCCTATAACTAATATTTTTACCAGATTTCCCAACAAAAGAGATCCACTGATTTTCTTGGAAATACGTTCCCTGGGGCCTCTTCCCTCTCGTTCTCTAGATTTGCTCCATAGCTGTCATCCTGGTGTCTGTCTCATCATTTCCTAGGAGACTGTAAATGTCCCTCTCTTTTGAAAGATCCCCTGTTCCTGGACCCCATGTCTTCCTTTCTTAATTTATTCTCTTGTTTTGGGGGAGCATATTCATGAAGGCATTGGAGATAAAGTTTCAGGCCTTGCATATATGAAAATGCCTTTATTTAATCCTCACACTTCATTGATCATTTAGCTGGAACAGAATTTTCAGTAAGAAAAATTTCCTCTCGGTTTTCAAAGGCATTGCTGCACGGTCTTACAGCTTCCAGTATTGCTGTTCAGAAGTCCACCCATGATCTTGATTCCTGATCCTTTGTAAGTAACTCCAGAGAGACCATCTGGGCCTGGAGATTTTTTGGGGCTGGGGGAGGATTTAAAATTACAAACTGTATTTTCTAAACAGTTACTGCGCTATACAAGCTATCTCTTTCATACTGGGTAAGTTGCCGTAGTTTGTATTTTATTTTATTTTATTTTTTTGAGATGGAGTCTCGCTCTGTCACCCAGGCTGGAGTGCAGTGGTTCAATCTCAGCTCAGTCCAACCTCCACCTCCCAGGTTCCAGCGATTCTCCTGCCTCAGCCTCCCAAGTAGCTGGAACTGCAGGTGCACACCACCACGCCCGGCTAATTTTTATATTTTTTAGTAGAGACTGGGTTTCACCATGTTAGCCAGGTTGGTCTCAAACTCCTGGCCTCGTGATCCACCTGCCTCAGCCTCCCAAAGTGTTGGGATTACAGGCATGAGCCACCACGCCTAGCTGGTAGTTTGTATTTTTTGAGGAATTGGTCTATTTCATCTGAGTCGTTAAATTTTTGTGTGTAGAATTGTTCATAGCATTCCCTTATGATCCTTTTAATATCTGCAGGGTTCCTAGTAATGTTCCATGTTTAATTTCCCTTCCTTCCTTCCTTCCTTCCTTCCTTCCTTCCTTCCTTCCTTCCTTCCTTCCTTCCTTCCTTCCTTCCTTCCTTTTTTCTGAGAGAGAGTCTCACTCTGTCACCCAGACTGGAGTGCAGTGGTGCGGTCTTGGTTCTTCTACCTCCTGGTAGAAGTGCGGCAACTTCTACCTCCTGGGTTCAAGTAATCCTCCTGCCTCAGCCACCTGAGTAGCTGGGATTACAGGTGTGCATCACCACACCTGGATAATTTTTGTATTTTTAGTAGAGGTGGGATTTTGCCATGTTGGCCAGACTAGTCTCGAACTCGTGACCTCAAGTGATCCAACAGCCTGGGCCTCTCAAAGTGTTGGGATTATAGGCGTGAGCCACTGCACCTGGCCTCCCATGTTTAATTTCTGAAGCTGGTAATTTGTATCTTCTCTATTTTTTCTTTATCAGTTTTCTTAGAGGTTTATTGATTTTATTGAGCTTTTCAAAGAACTCGATCCTGGTTACATTGGTTTTCTCTACTGTTTTTTCTGTTTTTCATTTAATTGATTTCTGCTCTGTGCTAGTGCCTTCTGCCTGCTTACTTTGGGTTTATTTTGTTCTCCCTTTTCTTGTTTCTTGAGTTTGGAGCATAGACTATCAATGTGAGACTTTTCCTCTTGTCTAACGCATGTGTTTAGTACTATAAATTTGCCTCTTAGCACTGCTTTAGTTGTATCTTAGAAATTTTGATAAGTTGTATTTATCATTCAGTTCAATGTAGTTATTTTTTAAATTTTCCCTGAGATTTACTCTTTGACTCATGGATTATTTAGTGTGTACTTTAGTTTCTAAATATTTGGAGATATTTTTGTCTTCTTTCTGATATTGATTTCTACTTTGATTCCATTGTAGTTGAAAAACACTGTATAATTTCAGTTGTTTAAATGTGTTCAGATTTGTTTTATGGCCCAGGATGTGGTCTATCTTGCTATATATTGCACGACTACTTGAAAGGAATTTGTATCTGTTCTTGTGGGGTGGAGCATTCTATAAATGCCAATTAGATCCTATTGGTTGATGGTGTTGTTGAGTTCTTCTGTGTCTTATATCAATTTTTGATAGAGGTGTGTCAAAGTCTCCAGCTATAATTGTGGATTTGTCTATTTCTCTTTTCAGTTCTACCAGTTTGTGTTCACATATTTTACAACTCTTTTATTTGGCATACACATTTACAATTGCTCTGTCTTCTTATAGATTGCGCCTTTTGTCATCATAAAATGTCTCTATTTCTAGCAATTTTATTTCCTCTAAGTCTACATCTGTATTAGTATAGCTATTCCTGCTTTCTTTCATTAATATTTGCATGATTAATGTTTTTCCATCCACTTACTGTCAACCTATTCGTATTATATGGGCAGCAAGTTTCTGTAGTTGGTATATAGTTAGATTGTGTTTTTTAATCCACTCTGCCAATCTTCACCTTTATTAAAATGTAATAAACCATTTTCATTATTACTAAGTAAGGGTCGGAGCCCCAGTTTCACATGTGGTCTCTACTGATATTGTATTGGGGGTGGCGTCAGTGGGTGATGATAAAAGGACTCACTTTCTATTGGGCTTCTTCTGATACTACCCTGCAGGTAGAGAGAGGGGCACCTCACAGCTTTGTGAGGGTGAAATTCTAGGCTGTCTACGAGGTCTTTTCTTCTGTTGGTGGAGGTGGATCCCAGTTTTTCCTGCGATGTTTGCCTGGAGCAGAGCAATTCCTGTCTAAATATTTTCTGTCTTGGTAGGCTGCCCATTTCCTCATTCTTTGACTCAAGATATTTTTTATGTCTTCATCTTTGGTGTTTCTTGGTAGGGGCTTCTTCAGTAGCAACTCTAGAATACAGAGGGCAAAAATAAAAACCCAAGAAACTCACCATCACATTGTTCCTTGAGTCTTGAGTTCCCTAGACAGTCTGCTTTCTTCTCCCTACTTTTCAAAGTCTTCTTGTATTTGTTTCATATACAATTTTTAGGGTTTTTAGTTGTGCTTTGCAGGAAAAGTAGGAATGACACAGAAATTTCTGATTCTAAGGTTTTGACCTAAACCATGGGGGAAAAGGAGTTGTGGAAGAGTGAGGTGGGAAGATTGCAGGTTTTAAGAAGGATAGAACCAGAATTTTGTTTGGAATTGTGAAGTTTTGAGGTGTCATTAAAGACATCCAATTGGAGATGTCAGATAAGCCATTGAGATTTCTATCTCAAGTCTGGAAATTAGGGCCAACTTATGAACTGGATTTAAATTGAGGGTTGTGAAATGGTATTTAAAGATTGAACTTCCAAGAGAACAAACATTCCAATTCCTGAGTCTCTCTGGGGTTTTACCGTGTGAATCAGTGAGCTTCATTGGGGAGCATACTTGGGTTTCACATCCCCCTGCCCCTCAGAGTTCATCATTTCATCCACCTGTTTTCCGTTTTCCAAATATTTTTCACATCTCTTGTCTATTCTTGCATCACCTGGCATTCTTTAGGTTACTATGTGTTAATACCTTTTATTTTTTGTCCTTCTACCATCATTGTAGCAGGCTTCAGGAAAAGCAAGAAATAAAAGCATGTGTTCAAATCACTATGTTCAACCACAGAAATATATTTATAAAACTCTCACCTGAAATTATGTGTTGACCGATAAGACTGAGCTTCTGAGTTGTTTTTTTCTGCCAAAAGCTGACCAACTTCAATTAGCCTGCTTTGCTCAATCCAATTTAATTGGGTAAATTTCCCATTGGTTTGGTTTATTAATTTGGTGCTGTCTGTTCTTGTATACTTTAACCTTCCTTGGTCCTGCTCAGGGACTCCTAAATGCATTTCTTTTGTTCTTCTAAAGACCATAGTCCTTGAATCCAAAACAGATCTATTAGAGTCCTAGCTGGGTGTAGCGACTCTTGCCTGTAATCCCAGTGATTCAGGAGGCTGAGGCGGAGGATTACTTGAGCCCAGGAGTTCGAGGCTGCAGTGAGCTATGATGGTGCCACTGCACTCTAGCCTGGGCAACACAGCAAGACCCTGACTCAAAAAAAAAAACAGCAAAAAAAACCCCTTTATTAGAGTCCTAACCCTTAGTAGCTCAGAATATGATCTTATTCAGAGATAGTCTTTATAGATGTAATAAAGAAAAAATGAGGTCATTAGGGTAGGCCCTAGTTCAATGTAACTGGTATCATTATGAGAAGGAGAAATTTGAGCAGAGATGTGACACAACTAATGGAAGGAAGAAACACAGGGAGAAGATGACCATCTACAAGCCAAAGAGAGAGGCTTGGAGCAGATCAGTCCCTTTATGGCCCTCAGGAGAACCAATGCCGCCCACACTCTGATTTTGGACTTCTAACCTCCAGAACTGTGAGGCAATAAATAAATTGCTGTTGTTGAAGCCACCCGATTCATGGTAGTTTGTTTTACGGCAGCCCTGAGCAACAAATCCACCATCTGAAATTCCACCTACTCCAAGAGAAATATGTCTGTGTTCATAATGTTTGCCCAAATTCTGTTTTTTTTTTTTTAAATTAACCATTGATTTAAATAATCAAGTTGAAATTTGCTATTTGTTCTACTATGTACTTGCTGCCAAAAACTCATGTTGCCAAATTTTGACTTTATTTAGAAAAGACACTAGAATGTTAAGGGGTATATTTTCCTTCCTTAATTTCCAAAGGCAGTTATTTGATTTTCACCTTCAAGCAAAATCATCTTCCTCAAACTTCCTCAGTTACATAATATTTGGAAGAGGCTGGGGACCAGCTTTATTCAATTTTTTTTTTATTTCTACATGTATTTATCTCAACGACTATCTCTTGAAATGAACTCAGCACTGTCCATATACTGCTGATCAAGACTTCTTCTGTCTCTCCAGAACTCACAGTCTCATGGGGAACACGCATAAACCATCAGTCTAGTGCAGTCAGTGGGCCAAAAGCAGTGTGTCCAGGGTGCTGCAAGATTATGCAAAGGCAATGACAGATTCTGCTTGGGAAGACTGAGCAAGCTGCCGTGACAGGGGACTTCCAGGCTATGTCTTCAAGAATGTGTAACCCACAAGGCTGAGTTGCGGAGGAGAGAGCATTCCAGGGAGATCGAGATATGTCTGCCAAGGTTTGACGCATTTAGGGAATAGTGCCACTTTCAGAAGCACAGGACCAGGTCTAGCTGTTTGAGAGCATATTGCATTGCATTGAAATCACCAGTTCACCTACCTGTTTCTCCCCAGCAGTCTGTAAGTTTCTGGAGGACATTATTGTCATTTGCTATATCCTAGTGTTTTGCGCAGTGCCCAGAACAGATATGAATCTGCAATAAGTATGTGTTCAATTGAATAGAAGAAAGAAGGAATAACAGATCAAGTATCTGGAAACTTTTTGATTTCTAATTTTGAGGGACATTTTATATAGCATAAAGAAGCTTGAACTGAGGGTAGGAAGTGTGATGGTAATGGGTAGATGCAGAAGCCTCCTTCCGTACTGGAGAGAAGCTGGCCATGGAGAGGGAGGAGGGGCCGTTGGGCACCTGAGCCCAGGTCTGAGTGGAAGGGCAGCCCTGTGGAGGGCAGGAGCTGGGGCTAACCTCAGGGGAACTGTGCCCATGCCTGTAGAAGGAGTGTCTGTGCCTTTGACCAGGGCATGCCAGTGAGTGAGTGTTCCTGGGCAGAAACTTGGGCTGTCTGTTAGCACATCTTTGGTTACCACACCCAGTGCATTAATCTTGCCTCATTGAAAGAAAAGATATTGCTTTCCTACCCTGTCCAGTTTCTATGAAGGACGGACCTTTGAGCGATCCATGTTCCCACAACCTGGCATCAGGGAAACGGCTATGGAATCTGCCATTCACTGAACCCAGGGCGTTGCAATGGGGGACCCCAGCGGACTGGTGAGGAAGCACAGACGGTTAAGTCACGGGGCTTCTTAGAATGGACATGAGCACATCCGGACATTGCAGGGGAGGAACAAAATCTTATTCTTCTACACTCCTAGGTTCTCCAGCTGGGGCCCTGCAAATCAGACTGACAAAAGACAAGTTAACAAGAGAAAAGTAAACAGTTTATTAACTCATGCAGTGTGCATACATGTGCAAGAAGTTCAAGGATGAGAAACTCAAAGGGTGGTCAGAACTTGTTTTATATAGTATTTAACAAAGAACAGTACATTTATAGAGAGGTGACAAGACTAAAGAAAAGGGCTTTAGGCATTCAGGGGTGGCAAACTGTGGGAAGATTAATGTATGGGGAGAAACTAATGAAGGGTAAGGGTTGTTCAGTAAGGTTGGTTACACAGATGCTTCTGATGCCATATCTGGGCTGTAAAAGTCTAGAGTTGTCTCCAGTAGCTGAGAACCATCCTGCTCCTCCTAGTAGAGAGGAGGAGAGCAAGAGGCTTTTTTTGTGTTTGCTTCTTCTCAACTGCTTTCAGCTCAAAATGTCCTTTGGAGCTGAAGGCAGTTGAGACTTAAGTCAAAGTGGCATATTTGGGGTGGCATAGTCAGGGGTGGCATATTCTGATTCCCTACAACATGGTGGGACTGTCAAACAGAGGGAGGTGTCCAGTGTGAGGAGGTCACAGTAAGATTCCTCAGTAGCACACACCTGGGAGAATGGGCAGAAGAGGACAGGTCAGCAAAGGAGGTGAGAAGTGGCAGGTAGAAAAGTGGTGGGAAAATTAGGAAAAGTAATACTCGGAAGCCATGGGAGAAGGGAGCTCAGTGTGCAGGGTGTCAAGAGGGTCATGTGCTCCAGAGGGATTACAGGATGAAGACTGAGACCAGTCATTGAATTTGTGAATTGGAAGCCACTGGCCTTTCTACAAGCAATTTCTGTTCCATGGAAGCCGGGCTACCATAGAATGAAAGATGACCCAGGAGTGGCAAAGGGGAGAGACACATGTGAATTCATCATACCTCCATTTTTCCTATTTTAAAGATATCTAATGGTACAAAGAACCAGAGAGATGAGATGGTAGTTTGAACAGGAGCCAGGATTATCTGGGGTGGGGGCAGGGATTCTTCTCATGTATTATTAGTTTAGTTTTAAGGTTGGGAAATAATTAAATATATTTGTGTCCTGAAGTAAGGCAATGACGCAGAGAGAGAGGCTGAAGCAGAAAGACAGAAGGAGTAACTGGAAGGGAAAGTCCATCAGGAGAGGCAGAGGCATGCAATCAACCACAAGGAAAATAGTTTAGCTTTTGATAGGCAGGAAAACACCCAGAACTCCAGAGTTATTTGTAGGAACTGCAGGGGAAGGCGGGGCAGGAAGCTGATAACACTCTGGGCTCTACTGTTAGAGAAGGAGGAAGGAAGGTCAGGGGGAGTTCCAGTTCCTTCTATTACTGTGAATTCACACGGACTGCCGGCTCCCTCCCCGGGATGGGTCTTGGAGAAATAAGGAGGGAGACAGAGGGAAACAGGGAAATAAAATACATTCATGAAAAGACACTTTTTTACAAAATCAAATGAGATTCTAAAGAAAAGTTGCAAACAACTTATGGGTCAAAGAAGAAATTCTAATGGAAATTTGTTAAATAGGTCTATGTGATAATGAAAATGCTCAATATTAAAACTTGTGCATTGGGTGAGTGAGGCGGGCAGATCATGAGGTCAGGAGATAGAGACCATCCTGGCTAACGTGATGAAACCCAATCTCTACTAAAAATACAGAAAATTACCCAGGTGTGGTGGCAGGCACCTTTAGTCCCAGCTACTCGGGAAGCTGAGGCAGGAGAATGGTGTGAACCCAGGAGGTGGAGCTTGCAGTCAGCCAAGATCACACCACTGCACCCCAGCCTGGGCAACAGAGCCAGACTCCGTCTCAAAAACAACAACAAAAACAACAAAAATTCGTGAGAATAAGTGAAGGATGAAGCCAAAGCACTGAATGCTCCTACTAGAAAAGAAGAAAGACTGAAAGTGAGCATCCTGTGTCCAACTTTAAGAGTTAGAAGATAAAGAACCAAAGAATAGAACCCCGCCACACACATAAAATAGAATAAGATCCCAAAAATGATCAGAGAAACTACTGAAATAGAAGACATAATTCAATAGAGAAGAACCTAAAGAAAAGTCTTAATTGAGTAAAACCTAAACTTCTTCAGAAAAACCAGCAAACTAGATGACTCTGGCAAGGCTGATCAAGACAGAAAGAGAAGACAGAGGTACTAATACCATGAATGAAAATGGACACAGTGACAGATTAAGTAAGGTCTAAAAAAAAAGTGGGGAAAACTATCAACACATTTATGCCAACAAATTGAAAATGTAGACAAAGTGGACTGAACAATATGCTTTTCAGGAATACGGGATAAAAACTATCTTCTTAAAAATGTGATATTTGATTTCATGTGTCAGTTTTACGGGACCATAGAATGCCCGGATATCTGATTCAAGATTCTTTCTGGGTGTGTCTGTGAAGGTGCTTCAGGGAAAGACTTGCATTTGAATCAGGGGCCTGAGTGAAGCAGGCGGCCCTCTGCATCGTGAGCGGGCAGCATCCAATCCACTGAGGGCCTGACCAGAACAAGAAGCTGAAGGAAGGTTGGATTTGCTCTCTGCCTGAGCGTATGAACTGAGACATTGATCTTCTCCCGCCCCTCAGCCAGGCCTTCAGACTCGGACTGGAATATCCACCATTCGCTCTCTGGTTCTCAGGTCTTCAGAAAACATTACTGGTTTTCCTGGGTCTCCAGCTTGCAGATGGCAGATGGTGGGTCTTCTCAGCCTCTGTGCTTGCATGACCAGATATCTTATAATAAATTTCTTTATAGATAGATAGATGATAGATAGATAGATAGATAGATAGATAGATAAATAGATAGATAGATAGATGATAGATATCCTATTGGTTCTGTTTTTCTGGAGAACCCTAACTAATGCAGTAAACAATGATAAGCACAAGCTTCACTACTGCCATTACCAGGTGAGGAAGTGGGGAGGCAGGATGGATATAAAGAACTATAACTGACTGTCAGGGTTTTGGTTCTCATGTTGGAAGAGAAGTTCAAGGGAATTTATTTATATTGTAATTATTTACTTCCTTAAAAGGAGGACCTGAGCCAATAACCAGAGTGTTTCAAAAACCAAGAATTATGATGAATTCAATTCTGTGTTTTGAGGCCCCAAAACAAATTTCAAGAAAAAAAAAAAAAGATCATTTTCATCATGTTTCAGGGGAGTAGTAAGGGGTTGCCTAGCTGCAGGGGGGAGAAAAAATAAAGTACAGGTTAAACCCAGAGAAGGAATCATGTGTCAATTGACGACTCTGTGGCACGCAGTGTGGCAAGTATTTTGCAGTATAGCAGGTTGCTGAGCTAGAGTGAACTTGTATTTTCTTCCTCTGCTCAGGTTAGTGAGGTATTAGAAAGTCACCATCTCAGGTATTCAGAAGGAAAGTTATCACTGAAACGTGAATGTTGCTGCCTACAGGCAGCCCACTACTACCAGAGAAAGGGGACATAAACAGACCTCTGTTTTTGTTTTTTTCTTTCTTTCTTTCTTTTTTCTTTTTTGAGACACAGTCTTGCTCTGTCACCAGGCTGGAGTGCAGTGGCGCAATCTCAGCTCACTGCAACTTCCACCTCCCGGGTTCAAGCGATTCCTCTGCCTCAGCTTCCTGAGTAGCTGGGACTATAGGCACCCATCACCACGCCCAGCTAATTTTTTGTATTTTAGTAGAGACGGGGTTTCACCATGTTGGCCAAGATGGTCTCGATCTCCTGAGCTTGTGATCTTCCTGCCTCGGCCTTCTCAAGTGCTGGGACTACAGGCATGATGTTTTAAAGATCCTATAACAAGCTGGTTTCTCCTGAGACTTCCCTCCTGGACTTGCAGATGGAAGCCCCATGTCCTCACATGGCCTTTCCTCTGTGCATTAACTCCTGGTGTCTCTCTGTGTGTCCAATGGGATTAGGGCCCATCCTAATGGCTTTGTTTGAACTTAATTACCTCTTTAAATGATCTGTTTCCAAATACAGTCACATTCTGAGGTACTTAGGACTAGGACTTCAAACAATAAACTTGAGGAGGGGAAACACAATTCAGCCTATAACAGATCCAAAGGAGAAGCTTCCAGACCTCAAGAGGGGACTGAGGGGAAAGAAGGTTAGGGTTGCCCTGGTCTGTGAGTTAGCACATGCCTGGGCAGTTCTGATCCAGTACTCTAGGGTCAGGGTGCAACCCACCAAGTGAAAAAGAACAGGTGAATATGTGAACAAGAAGTGGCTGGAATGGAGACTGGTCAACGGGACCAACCCTCTCAGTCACTCATCTTTAGCCACCAATGCTCTCATCATTGTCACAGTGGAAAAAACAGACCCTAATTCCCCAGGCCCCACGTGAATCACAACTGGGGCTATGCTCCTGAGTGGACTGATGGACCGGAGCATATGGTTGCACTTTGAACCACTCAAGTGACACACCCAATGAACTGAGCAGATAGTTATTATTGTCCACACTGGGCCATTGAGGTAACTGAGTCTCAGCAGGGTCACATAGCTTTCCAGAGACCCAGACCTAGTAAGTGGAGGAGACAGAACTCAGTGTAAATCTGCCCAGCTCCAAAGTCATGCATTTTCCACGGCATGCTGTAGAGACAGCACTTTAAATATCTCATGAAATCACCTTAGTCTCAATGATGGTCAATTTTATAAGTCAAATTGCCTGGGTTATTGGGTGCTCAGATATTTGGTTAAACATTATTCTGGGTATGTCAGTAAGAGTGTTTCTGGGTGAGATGAATATTTGCATTGGTAAACTGAGTAAAGCAGATTGCCCTTCCTAATGGAGGTGGGCCTCATTCAATCCATCAAATTGCTGAATAGAACAAATGACTCAGTAAGGGACCATTCGCCCTCTCTGCCTGTCTTCAAGTTGGGGCATTGGTCTTCTCTTGCCTTATTACTCAACCTTCATAACTGAGTGAGTCAATTCCTCATAATAAATCTCTTGATTGATTGACAGATATACCTCCTATTCCTCTCCAGAGCCCAGACTATTACAGACCCCCAAACACTTTGCTAATATTCTTTCACATGGATTAATAAGCTATTCACAAATCATTCTTGTTAGCTCAACTTTTAAAAAGGAGAAGCAATTTGATTAACTCATTCTAATTCCTATGTCTAATTGAAAATAACAGTACAATATTTCCTGCTTATCTGCCGTCTTTTTTTTTTTTTTTTTTTTTTTTCCTGTAGTTTTACTTTCCAAGGTTTCGGTTACCTGTGGTCAACCACGGTCTGAAAACATTAAATGGAAAAGTCCAAAAACAAATAATCATAAGTTTTAAATTGAGTGCCTGTTCTGGGTAGGGTGGTGAAATCTTGGGCTGTCCCACTCCATCCTGCTCGGGATGTGAGTTATCCCTTTGTCCAGTGTCTCCACACTGTAGACACCACCTGTCCATGAGTCAGTTGCGATCTTGGTTCTCGGGTCTACTGTCACAGCACTGCAGAGCGTGTATCAGTCACTTTTATTTTAACTTTAAAAAGGCCCCAGGCTAGGCTAGGTGGCTGACGCTTGTAATCCCAGCACTTTGGGAGGTCCAGGTGGGTGGATTGCTTTGAGCTCAGGAGTTCGAAACCAGCCTGGGCAACTTGACGAGACTCCATCTCTATAAAAAATACAAAAATTAGCTAGGTGTGGTGGTGCACACCTGTAGTCCCAGCTACTTGGGAGGCTGAAGCCCAAGAATCACTTTAACTCAGGAGGTGGAGGTTGCAGTGAGCCAAGATCTTGCCACTACACTCTAGCTTGGGTGACAGAATGAGATCTCCCCATTTCAAAACAATTTTAAAAATATGGCCCCAAAGTGCAAGAGTAGTGATGCTGGCATATTGTTATAATTGTTTTATTATTAGTTATTATTGTTAATGTCATACTGTGCTTAATAAGTGAAACTAATATTGAAATGAATAGATGTGTAAGTTTAGAAAAAAACATAGTATACATAGGGTTCGGTACTACCTGATGTTTCAGGCATTCTTTGGGGGTCTTGGCACATATCTCCTGCAGATAAGGGGGAAGCTACTGTACCACTCTTTAAAAAAATGTCCTCTATCCTAGATTTTTATGACTTAAGATTGGCTTTTTCCGGCGGGGTGCAGTGGCTCACGCTTGTAATCTCAACACTTTGGGAGGCCGAGGCGGGCAGATCACAGGGTCAGGAGATCGAGACCATCCTGGCTAACACGGTGAAACCCCATCTCTACTAAAAGAACAAAAAATTTGCCGGGCTTGGCGGCGGGTGCCTGTAGTCCCAGCTACTCAGGAGGCTGAGGCAGGAGAATGGCATGAACCCGGAAGGCGGAGCTTGCAGTGAGTCGAGATCCTGCCACTGCACTCCAGCCTGGGCGACAGAGCAAGACTCCGTCTCAAAAAAAAAGAAAAGATTGGCATTTCCCTTAAAAAGCTGAATGAAGGAGCTTTTAAATGTTTCTTTCAATTTTTTTGCATTATAATATACAGAATTATTTATTTATCTAAAAATTAATTATTGGGCATAGGAAGAGAAAAGACATTGTTCTTTTCATTCTTAATATCAAATCATGCTTATCAGGTAAAAGGATGAGACTGGTGTTTACGAGCGATCACTCTGTGCCAGACAGTGGCATGAAATCCTTACTCGTCACAGGCGATCTTTACAGTCATCACCTTATTTAATGCCTTTCTTGGCCCCATGGGGGATGGACAGCTTCCGTGAGACCAGAAGGGAATCAGCTCCTTTGCTGGGAGGCTGCTCCAGTTTGTCAGGATTTTATAAATCCACAGAGTATCTTTAGCAAGCAAAGGGCTGGATTCCAAATAGAGCTGGATCCAGATGAACTTCTCAGGGTCGTCACAATTGGACACACGGGAGACAGCAGCACACGGTGTGCAAAGAATCCCAGCTGAGTAATTTCTCCCAGATGCTCTCCTCTCTGTCCTGCCGAGCTGTTGGTTTTGGAAAGCCACATGGCCATCGAGGGCCTCTAACTTCAAGGATATCCTGATAACGCCTGAGCCCTGTGGCTGTCCAGACCGGGAGGTGAATATTCAGCCTTAATCACAGTTCTCTTCGGCAACACTTAAAAATGTAGTTGATGAATTTAACAAGAAACACATGTTTTCATTTAAATTACAATTAGCAATTAGAGAGTTAAGTGTGCCCTAGATAGAATATATAATCGTTGTTGAGTTTGTGGCATAGCTACTTTACTGTTTCCATTCTCTTTTTATGTTTTGGTTTATGAGTTTACGGTAAATTTATGCAGAAACTGTGCGAGAACCCTGAGCTAAGGAAAGCTACAGGACTGAAGTTATTTGGCTTCTAAATAAATGGTTCCCAGTCTAGGCCCACTGCAGATTCATTGCCTAGCACGATTCTCTTTGTTTTAGGAAATGTGGAAAGACATTTTACCTACCCTCCAACCAATTTGAGTTGGATAATTTGTTAGTGATAGCTGCAGTGTAAATTACATACTTCTGTAAGTATCGTAGAATGATAGGCTAGCTCTATCTACCTACTGATCTTTATGATTTCCTGAAAATTCAGAAAAGGAAAAGCAAGCCACCTTCTCCTTCAGAATATTCCATAGTGAAATTACTATTTACCTCTGCTTTTCAGTAGAGATGATTAAGAGGAAGGAAAACAAGAGGCCAAGAAAAAGAGCCAACACATACAATTCGGGTGACAAGTCAGGTGCATTCCAGATGGTGGGGAGGCCTTGTTAAATGCAATTCAAGGGGGAATCCACAGGGCTAGATGGCCAGGGCACAACTACTCCTGATCCATAAAAGGTTTCTGGAGCAAGGCAAGTTGGCAGTCATAACGAATAACGAAGCCATCTAATGGGAACGTAATTCCTGGTGAGGAAATACCCTCCTCCGACAAATAAAATAAAAGAGAGAGAGAGAGAGAGATGGTTTATGGCAAAGTTACCGAGGAGGCTGAGTACCAGACAGATTATAGCCAAGACAAATAATTGCATGTAGCTTGGAGACCAGAATATATAACTCCTTGGCACCAGCTAAGGAACCACAGCAGTTTCTAAATTTTAGCATAACCAGACACAGAGGTGCGGGCAGATTACTCTTCCAGGTTATGC
Organism: Rhinopithecus bieti; assembly: GCF_001698545.2. Lineage (NCBI taxonomy): Eukaryota > Metazoa > Chordata > Mammalia > Primates > Cercopithecidae > Rhinopithecus > Rhinopithecus bieti. Next base: position 671,307 of record NW_016822715.1, on the reverse strand, counting down.
CAGAAATCAGAGACTTTTGGCAGTGTTTGGGCCACATATAACTGTAGACATTGGAGAGAATGATTTCTGAATTTCTTTAAAGTCATATGCGCCAAGGGGAAGGGAATAATTTGGTTTCTTCAAAACAACGAATGTTTTATTTTAGTTTCACTTGCAGACACATAGACCTGTCACTCAAAACACCTCAAATGGATCGTCTTTTCCTTATTTTCCTAGTGTTCAATTAATGTCTCCGGGTCAAAATACCAGAATTTAATTTTTAAGTTTCCCTGTCTAATGCTGCAGGAAAGAAATGGTTCGTTGGACTCTATTGTTGTCCAAGTTCACTGCTCCACACGCAGAGCAAAACTTCTTCGAGAAGACAGAAAGCTGGGTTCTCCGTTCTCCTTCCGCATTGTTTTTCATTTTGTGGAATTGTTTGTCTCCTGCATCGGAGACAGGGAGTAAATTTTCCTCGACACGCTGACAGCCCTTGTGCAACATCTGCATAACGATGGAATTTATTTTGTTCATTATGACTGCTGCAGCGCACAGGGCTGTATTTCACTCCCACAGACGATTTCTGTTTTCATAAATTATCCAGCATGCTCCTCGTGGAAATGGCTGGCAGTCTTTGGAGAACTGGCAAATAATCTCTGAGCTGTCTCTGCTTCTTCATTGTGGTTATTTCAGTGTCATAAAAGTTATGACCTATCAGACAGAAGAAGCATCAAGAAGGCGTCTAATAAATACTATTCAACAAGCTCCAGACAAATCTAATAACAGCCATGCAGGCTTCAAAGAAACCCTAAACACCTCCCCAGCCCCGAGAGCTCAAAGACTAATGCACCTTCCTGTGGCCACCAGCACCTATTTCTGCTTGAAGTGTTTTGTTTTGTGTGTATTGATAGAAAGTTCATTTTGCTCCCTTATAGACTCTCCAGCTCTGTGGCAATCTTTGTGCTCTTAACAATGGATCTCCCCTTTGATTTTTTGAAAACATAACAGACATAAATAGAAGCATTCTGTAAGTGCAAAAACAAACAAGGACCCCAAGTATTCTGGACAAAAGCACAGCTCTCGCAGGAGCCCCCCTCAGATGTTCAACATCAGTCAAGACCTCACATATCATTTTCTTCCTCCTCTTACTTCATTTATCTCTTTCTTAGGATTTGGCATTAAAAAACACCGGCCTAGAACTGGAGTTATAATTTGAAACAGTTGATCTACAGTTCAGGATACACTCTGAAGGGTCTCCCTGCATTGTCTTGCTGAAACATGCACAGTCCCCATGGAAGCAGAAGGTTCAACTAAGGGGGAGCTGGACTTCAGGTGGATGGGAAGGAAGTTGATGTGAAATTTGACCCTAAGAGACATGTTCTGTCTCTTATTTATCCCTGAGATAGCTTGGGAAGAGAACTAAGAAGAGGGTAAATTGGGGAGATGGTTGTTTACCTGATGAAGTCTGAGTAGAGCTAGAAATCATGCCATCCACTCCCACACCTTTACACCCACCAGAAACAGCAAGGCTCTTCTAACATGGAAGACTCGTTTTGTTACAGAAGTTCTCAGACTGCTGGATGATTTGTTCTTATGGTCTCAGGGTCCAGGTGGGGTAGAAATGGACTGAAAGGGAAGGCAGGCAACAGACAGGCTGGGTTCTTTGTCTGTGAGGACCACCAGGTTTGTTGTTGGCCATCTATTACAAAATGTTGTGCTTCACATCAGTTGGGTGGTGCTATGAGGCCACAGGGACCTTCATGGAGGCACCCTGGGCCGTGCGCCATGGAGCTGGTTCTCCTGCACAGCCACCCAGCTGGAGCCCTATGGAGTCTCGCCACTTCCCAGGGGTTGCCTTGGAGAAAAACCCTGGTCTCTGCCAGCCTTATAGTGACTTGAACCCCTTTTGCTCCTGTTCCCTTGTTTTTAGCATCAGTCCCGTCTGCCTATTCAACCCAAAAATGAATTTCCTTAACTGAGTCTTGACTTGCCAAGCAAACATCTGAGTATCTGTTATTTAAATGCAGCCCCTGAAACAAATGAAAAGCTTCTCACATTCCTGTGGGGCAAGGAAGTGCAGAAGTCTAGATCCCAAAGTTTCCCAAAGATTCACTGAGATGTGCAAGTGAGGGCGTTGAGGCCGGTGGAGTGTAGAAGTAAGAGTAGGGAGAAATTTATTCCCCTCTGAAATTACAGGACAGGCAACTAATACTACTAATAATAGAAATTATAATTTCTGAGCTAATACTGCTAAAACTTCCATATCCCAGGTACAATATTTGATACTTTTATAGGTTTTTCATTGAATCCTCATAACTTTATGAGGCAAATAGCATTTCCCTCATATTAAAGATTGGGCCAAGGCTGAAAGTTACATTTTCATAAAGTGCACTGTGCTGGCCGCTTTAGGTATCTTTTCATTAAATTTTTACAGCCCTATAAGATGTCAGATTATATCCACTTTACAGACAAGGAAACTGAGGCAGCTGTCCTGTTCAGTAATAATGCAAAAAGCGTGGAGTTATCAACTTGATGAACATCAGTATGAAGGCTTCATCAGTATGAAGACTTCTGCACTTCCTTGCCCCACAGGAATGTGAGAAGCTTTTCATTTGTTTCAGGGGCTGCATTTAAATAACGGATACTCAGATGTCTGCTTGGCAAGTCAAGACTCAGCTAAGGAAATTCATTTTTGGGTTGAATAGGCAGGCAGGACAGATGCTAAAAACAAGAGAATGGGAGCAAGATTTTAAAGATCCACGCCACACCGCAGTTCCTCTGGGAAGTCAGCTCTAGGCTAAGATACCCTGGATCCTACACCCTCCCCCTGAGTGTTTTTCTGCAAGCTTTTCTGAATCAATGATCCCGGTGTCTTCCAATGTGAACCCTCAGGCCTATGGAGGTTATTTAAAAGGAAGGAAGGGCCGGGCACAGTGGCTCACACCTGTAATCCCAGCACTTTGGGGGCAGGCCAAGGTGGGTGGATCACGAGGTCAGGAGTTCGAGACCAGCCTGGCCAGAGACATGGTGTTTATTAAGTAGATACAAGTAGAAGTCCAATGAATGCTAAATGAAAAATTCTATTTGTAGTTCTCACTTCTGCCCACTGGACTGCTCTTCTCTCCTTATGGTGTTGCAACGATAATGCTACTCTTTAAAAAGCTGCATAATTTCCTTTCATTGTCACTGAACACTGTTTATTGATTTCTACTTGATGTGCCAGTTGCCCCCTGAAAATCATGGTATCTGCTGATGGACAAATTTATAACATGGTGTGTGACCAAAACTTGTGCCTCTGGTGCAAAGCCACAAGTTTCAAAATAATAAGGCTTTAGGAATTCCTTCTCCAGTGCACCAAGCTGAGCCATCTGTCCCTTGCCAACCTGAAAGGTGGACTGAACAGAGTTTATCTCCCTCCCCACTCAGTGCCCACCTCCCTCTACCCTTCAGACTCAAAGCAGTGAAACACTGGGCTATTTGTTCCCCGAAACCACAGAGTGAAGTTTTCTAGCAACGGCAGGAAAAGTTTCTGCATTCCCCGGCTCCCCCATTCCCTCCCCTTCTCCAATTAATACCAAAGGTTTCAATTATCCTGGAAATCTGAGCTCTGGTATGTTATTAGAATCCTGTTTCAGGAAAACACATTCCCAAGCCCCCAAGTCCTATGGAGATTTTTCTTTCTCCAGAAGTCACGGGGTAGGACTGTTATCTGAGATCCTTCTCAGGAGGTGGTTTGTTCTTTTCCCCTTTCGTGGAAGGCTTTTTCTAGTGAGGAGTGGGATCCTGATGCGATGGGGCCTCGGTTGCCTGGTGGTTAGGAAGTGAGAGGAATTTGAGATTTCCTTCTTGGTGCTTGAAGCTGGCAACATCAGAGAGCCTGCTTCGTCTGACCACCGCCTGACACCCTTCACCTCTGACCAAAACGCGTGCTGCTCTGAGGATGCGTCTTTGTGAACCTACACCATTCCTTTTTCTTTTTTTCTCTTCTGAGCCATACTCTAAATTCCTTTAGGGAAAGATCAGATAATTTATCCATTTTTTAAGAAAAGTAATCAATAACTAAGACTACCAGATATGAACTGAAAGAAACCACAAACCCCGAACTAGAAAAAAAAAACTGTATTCATTTGTCAAAAATGGAACTTCACCCAAATTAACATCTGCAATAGGTTTACTTGAACAGCCACAACTCAGCACTGGGCAAACATCACATTTTAATTTTGTTGTTGTTTTACATTTTCCAACTAACCATGATCAATTCTGCTTCTCGAACCTGGGTAGATCAGGGAAAATGAAAAATGTCAAGTTAAAGGTAAAAGTGTCTCTTCATATGACAGAATTTTCATAGCCAGGAACTTTCCAATCTCTTCTGGTTAAATCAATTGTTTTCTGGTGATTTTCAGTTGGTCAAAAATGAATTCCTCACTGTGGTAACCATGTTTCAAGATGGCCCCTGGTGAGCCTCATTTCCTGGGATTCGTACCCTTGCGGGATCCCCTTCATCGTGACACCAGGGCTGTTCTTTGTGACCACTAGAATATGGCCGAAGTCATGCTGTCAGACTTCTGGGGACAGTGCTGCTTCCACTTTGGTCTTTTGGATCACTTTCTCTGGAGGAAGCTAGTCGTCATGTCATGAAGACACTTAAGCGGCCCAAAAAACTCCAATTCCCTGTCAACAACCAGCACCAACTTGGAAGACAAGTGAGTGAGCCACCTTCAAAGTGGATCCTCCAATGCCAGTCAAAGCTCCAGATAACTGTCACCCTGGTCCAAACCTTGACTGCAGCCACATGAGAGACCCTCAAGCCAGAAGCATTGGCTAAACCACTCTCACATTTCTGACTCAGACAAGCTGTAGGAGATAATATATATTTAGAGTTGTTTTAAGCCAATACATGTTGGGCTAATTTATACAATATCGGAGCTGTTTCTACCTCGCTCCCTCTTCTTTCCATGATGTCAGGTGTGCAGGACCAGGAGCCTGTGTGACCTCAGTGGCGAAGGACAGGGATCTTGGGTTTGTGTAGTGTCCCTGGAATATTCTGCTCTCTTTGGTTATCTGGGTAGTGTTGTGTACTGCTTGGATCTGGTCTCTGGGCTGCTTTCTGCTGATGAGGTCCCTGTCAGTTAGTTTTGTGGTTTGTTCTCTTAGCTCAGGTAGGGTTGGCAGCTCTCCTCGATAGACCTCCCCTTCAGCTCCTGCTGGCACTGCAGACCCACCCCTGGGTTCAAGTTGTCATTCGTGGTCAATACCTGGTCCGGAAGTTCTGCCCTGCAGCCTTTAAGGGCTACTGATCACTTTGCCAAGGCTTCTGCAACCTTCCTGGCAGTGTTACAGTTCACTTCTTTGGCCACCTTTCTCGTTCCCATGGGGTACGGGAAATTTCTGGATTCTCCCATGATGCATGAATGCCAAGGGAATGTCAGGATTGCCACCTCAGACACTCACATGATGGTACCATACCATCATTTTTTTCTTTTGACTGCAGCCTCAGGCTCATTCCATGAGAGAGTGCCCTTGTGGAGTTCCAGAGAGGGAGAGGGAACTAGACCCCTCTGCTGGGGACTTTCCCGTCTGCTCTGGGCTGCTGGAGGGTCAAGACACACGTCCCTGATCATTTGCTGCAATTCTTCTGCCTCTCTTCTTTCTACACTCCATAGGAAGATTGACCAGGATTTCTACTTCTTCTGTTGGAAACTCTTTTTCTGCTGTGACTACCTTCTTCCCCAGGGCAGTAAACCTCCCAGCCTGGCAATCACAGGCAGCAGTGGCTTCTCTATATGGTGGAAGGAACCTTGTGCAGGTTTTCCAGACTGTGCTCTTGGTTTGGGAGCTGCAGTGCAGTGAGGATTAAGGCTACTGCAGATGAAAATAAATGGATTTAATATGCTCAAATTATTATCCTCATTATCCATTAATTTTGACTGAACTATAAAGTAAAACTCATTTCCCCCCTTAGTAAACAAACTACACACACACCAAACCAGTTTGAACTGGAGTGACACAAATATGTTTTTTAACAAGTTTTTCCAAAAGAACTAGATCTAGAGCATCAAAATCACCTGCAAACTGTACCTGAGCCTTACTGTAATTCATTCAGTTCCAAACCTTTTTCTGAAGTCAGACTGGTGCAGGAAGCAGGTGGAGTTAAGACGCATACAGCTACCTTCTCCGTATATGGACCTAGCTGATTTGTTTCGCCCAGTGTCTTCTAAAATATTTGATTACAATCACCTTTTTAAAAAGTTACACTTGTTTATATACTTGGTGCTCTCTTTTTCTCATGGCATACTTCAGGAACTGCTACCCTTTAAGTCTTCTGCTCACAGAACCAGCCAGAAAAAAAGTTAGCAACTCTGAAGCAATCTTTGGGATTCCTAGGCTCCACTCTTGAAAGGGCACTGGGTCTATTCCCAACTGTTGCTTGGATGTTCTTCTAAATCAGGCTTGCAAATGAGCCACCTCTAGGATGAAGCCAGCCTTGAGATGCACTTTGTTTCACTTGGACACATTTTGGCTTTTGCGCATTTGAGAATATTTACATAACACAAGCAATCTCCAGTTGCCTCCTTTGAGAGGCTTGTGGACACAGTCAATGATGTGCTATGGGGACTGTAAGAAAGTCTCCGCTAAATAATAGGAAGGAGGGAGTGGCTATTTTTATCTGGGAGGACCAAGAAAGGATTCACTGGGAAATGATACTTGAATCAGAAAAGATGAGGCAAGCTTTGCCCAGAATCAAGAGACAGAAGACATTTTAGGAGAAAACGGTGTCGTGGAAGTCAGATTAAAATATGTGTATAAAGCAAGGGGAAATTTCAAATTTTAAAAAAATGGGTATAGAGGGGGTAGTCAGCAGAGTTAAATATCTCAGAAAGAGAAAGTAAAATGTGTCCCAAAGAAAAATTCAGTTGAATTTATAATATGAATGAATAACCTTTGTTTCAGCAGGGTGGGCTCCGTGGAGTGCTGGGTTCTGTGGAGTGCATGGCAGGTTCCAGGGAGATGGGTCAGGACAGTGGATTGCTCTGGTTAAAGATGGGGAGATGAAATACAGACTTATTTTCCCCTGGGCTTAAGTATTAAAGGAGGGAGCTGTATAGACAATAGCTAAGGGAAAGTTGACTGTCTTCTCAAAAATGGAGAGTGTTGAGCATGTTTGTAGGCTTTGGAGAAGGAGCCAGTGGAGAGGGCAGTGTTGAACATACAAAATAAATGCCTAGAGCATCTTTCTGGGGAAGAGGGGTATGGGCCTAGGCAGCACTCATCAGTGCAGATACCAGCACAGAAGTGATGGACCATCCAGTTGTTCTAAGAGTGAGGTTTGCTGAGCAGGATTTGTGGAAAGGCAAGGCATGAAGGACATGGAGAACACTGAAGCCAGAGAGTGGTTGGAGCCATGGACCTTAGATCCCAGGTTCAGACAGGAAAGGAAGCAAAGTCGTGATGGGAAGGTTGACAAGAGGTCTCCCTGACAACATCTTACAGTGTATATTTTGAGGTCTGTATGTTGAAGCCTGTTAATTGTTCGATGCACCTAAATCAAATTTGGAGAACCCTTCCAGCATTCATGCCTGCTAGGGTACATAAGAACTGATTTGAGCAAAACAGAAGAAACAATCCACTCCCCAAGTGGAATGTAGTTCCCTGAGTTTTTCTCTACTTTTTTGAGTCATTAAAACACAGTCTTGTTCACCCAAGTCTTGAATAAGTTTATATTTCTGTTATTATAAGCCTTCTTTGAAAGATGCTTGATACTTCATCAGGAGAAGGAAAGAACATTCGAATCCATAAAAGGTAGTATTCATCTGGATGTTCAACTTGAGCTGAGCTTTATGGTCCCAAGTTCCTCAGGTTTACCCACACGTGTGAGCAGATGAGGCCACCTCACCAACAGCACGGACCATAAGACCTCCATCCTCCCCACCCAAACCTGGGCAGCCCCAGGAGCCTACTGTATGGATCTATGAACACTTCTAGATCCCTTGCCCACAATCATGTTTTCTGGCATCCTCACAGCCGTAAAACCCATGTGCTGACAATGTGACATAGTGTTCTTTTCAGTCCCACCACGGCAGAGACAGAGAAGTGCCCTTCCCTCACTCTGCCTGCCACTTTGTCACCTGGCTTGGAAGCAGAGCCCCACAGGGAAACCACCCCCTCAGCTTCTCTCTCTTCAAAGGCTCAGATGAGGAGGGTGGCAGACCCCATCTGATCCTCTTGTGTTTTCTCTCTCTTCCTGTATCTGTAGATACCCCTGTACAAGCTGTCTTCCTCACAGGCATCCTTTCCTCAAGCAAATCTAACACTCAAAAAGATTCCCACATTCCACTGGCCCATCAGGTCATCTGGCAGGATTATTTTGATCTCATTCTAGGTTTACCCTGAAAAGCTGCTCAATGCACAATGCAGTTTGGATATGCCTATAGGGTCTTTAAAGTTGGCCACTCCCTGCCCCTGCTGCAGATCTGCCCTGTGGGAAATCCTAATAGATGTATTTTTTTCCAGTATACTTTGCTCATGTCTGAGAATTCTAATTTGAATATTCACAAATGTCTGTTTGTCCCTGATAAAAAAAATTGTGTCCATCTGCTCAGGTTGTCGTAACGAAGTATCCCAGGCTTGGGGGCTTAAACAACAGAAACTTATTTCCACACTGTCTGGAGACTGAATATGTGAGATCAAGGAGTTGTGAGGGTTGGTTTTGATTTGTTTTATGCGACCACCAGAGCCGGCGCCAGAGGAAAAGGCAAGTAGGCAAGATAAAAAAGGAAACTTTATTACGTAGCCAATGTATAGAAAGAGGAGGCGAGGTTCACCGGTCTCCAGCGGCGGAGGCAGAGGAAGTTGCTCCGGCATTCTCCGGCGAGGTTCCTGGGCCCGCGTATGAGTAGGGGGGCCAAGGACGTTTGCGTGGCGCGCCTGCCGGGAGCGGCTTTTCTGGGAGTGGGAGGGCAATAGGTGGGACACGGGCCTGTTGGGGGGCATTCCATAGGTGTGGCCAGGTAAATCTCGGTCTCTTCGGATTGACGTCACCTGGCGCATGCCCAGTTTATCTGCACCTTCCCGGGTGCCGGCTACATTTTTGCGCGCGTGGGAAAAGTTGGTGATGAAGAACCCGGAAGTACGCCATCTCAGCCACTTTTGTTCTTTGTTTCCCTCTCCCTCCATCCAGACAGGTTTCTTCTGAGGCCTCTCTCCTTGGCTTGTAGATGGGAGTCTTCTTTTTGTGTCTTCACCTGGTCATTCTTCACCTGGTCATCCCTCTGGATAGTATTTGTGTTGTCATCTCCTTTAAAAAAAAATAATAATAAGGATGCTGTTCAATTGGATTAGGGCTCACCCATAGCGCCTCATTATACTGTAATTATGCCTTTAAAGAAACTATCTTCAAAGTTACATTCTGAGTTAAATTCTGAGGTACTGGGGGTTAGGATTTCCAAGTGTGAACTGAGGAACACACACTCAGCCATAATGTTGGCTCTGGGGGAGTCAAAAGAAGGTGAGGGCAGTGAGGCAGGGCCTTATGTGAGACCCTGAGGGCCACTGGGTAAAGGGATCCCCGGTGGGTCCAGTGGCTGGCAGAGCTTGGTGGAATGTTCCATCACCTTCCACTGTGATCGAGCACAGGGCCATTGCGAGCAGAACTGAAGGTGAGTGGCTTCGGAAAATCCCCTGTGCTGTCATGCACTTTTATTAATTAAAGGCTTCTTCTCAAAGATTTATCCACCTTGATCAAACAGATGATTTTATCTTTGCAACCACAGTGAACCCTGAGGGATGGGAACCAGCTGGTGGACAACTGCAACCTCAAGACACAAGGTCAGAAAGGCACAAGGTGTTCAGAAAGACCCGGAACAAGGAAACCACTTCATAGTCTTCGTATCATTGAAACTGTGGGACAAAAAAATTTGAAAGGGTTTGGAGTGAGTGAGGAATGGTAAATGCAACTTGTACCTGTAGTGTATTCTCATTTAAGAACTGATAAGCACCAGTGATAGCCCATTGATTTATTATGCCATCTTTATTGTTTTTAGTTTTGAAAAAAAAATCGTACAAGGGTAAAAATTATAAAAGTTTTATAAGTTCACCTGAGATCTTGCTGTTCAAACTCTAAACTCTATTTTCTCTGCTAAGACTTTAGTTCCAAAATGGTACATGATAATGTGTAGTTGCTGGGAAGGGATATATGGTACACTTTTTACATTTTTTCATTTTATTTTTATTTATTTAGACACAGAGTCTTGCTCTGTGGTCCAGGCTGGAGTGCAGTGGTGCAATCATAGCTCACTGTAGCTGCTCCTGGGCTCAAGCTGTCCTCTCACTTCAGACCCCATCTCCATCCCCACCAGTGCACACTACCCCGCTGGGTTAGTATTATTTTGTTTTTTGGTAGAGATGGAGTCTTGCTAGGTTGTTCAGGCTGGTCTTGAACTCCTGGCCTGAAGCAATCCTCTCACCTTGGCCTCCTGAAGTGCTGAAATTACAGGAATGAGCCAGCACACTTGGCCCAATATGGTACATTTTGAGACAAGCCCAAGATACTGTGGGGGCTGGGAGGAGTCGCATGCTTGAGGTAGATAGTCTTTATTCTGGTGTATGGTTCAGCACTTAAGAAACACATTCTTCATTTTATTTCAGGATCAATGTAAAAACATCTTTCAGACATAGTGAGTCCTTTAAGGGATATACTACAGTTGGCTATTAAAAATACATTAGTAATGGTATACTGCTATTATGGCCTTGGAGTACTAATCCATTATTCACTCATTCACTCAACAAATAATTCCTGAGCACCTTCTATACACTAGGCAGTATGCCCCCAGCCACGAATACATCAGACAAGGACCCTGCCCGCAGGGAGTTGATAGAATGTGAAGAGCTGGGGTGACAAAGTAGGAATGGACTGATGGAGGCCTCAGGAAGGGCAGTGCAGGATGCGATGAAGAGGTAGGCTAATGCCTGGGGAAGGAAGCTCCTGAATGATTTCATGCCTAGGAGAGAGAGGTTCCCATTCATGTGTTTGAAAGATCACTCAGGCTGTTGTGCGAACAATAATTGTAGGCACAGGGAAGTGAGCTTGGAGACTGCAGTGGCCCAGATAAGTGGAAACACAGTCCAGAAACAGAGTTGGAATTGGGAGTCTGAGAAGTGACATAGGCAGAGAAGAATGTGTATGCCATCAACACAGGGTCAAGAAGAATTGCTCAGAACATAAAAGACTGCACTAAGGAAATGGGCGTATCTAACAGGTAAAACTGAATTTGGGCCAGGAAGGCACTCCTGACAGCAAAGACTACTTCTTTCTGAAAAGGGCTGCAGAAGAGAAGTGGGTGCATCTTCCCAGGAGGGCAGCAGGAAAGGGACTGGAGAGCCAGCCATAGGTTGAATGGCTGAGGTGTGCTCCTGCATAAAGGCAGGTGGCTAGAGTGGAAGAGCTGACATTGTCCCAGGCATTGATTCCAATCTGTGGCATTTTGTTGTGCCCACTGGCAGAGCTTCTTCCTCTTCCTACTGCGTCATCCAATATGGTAGCCACTAGCCATATGTGGCCATTTACATTTAAATTCTAAAGTATTACATTAAATTAAAAATTCAGTACCTCAGTTACATAAGTCACATTTCAAATGCTTAATTGTCCCATGTGGCTGGTGGCTACCTCATCCGTTAGTGCAGCTGCAGCACACTTCCACTGTCACAGAAAATCCTATCGGCCAGGGCTGCTATAGAAAGTTCTCACTCCCTTGGAGCAAACACCTCCAGGAGTATTTCTGAGCACTGCCTGCTAATCTTAGCTCCACCTTGCTGGCTCTCTGTGGCTAACCCTTTTGTCCGGGGCGCTATGCTTGCTCTCTGCCTCCTGTCTTAGGCCACCTGTCCTACCCTCTCTGTCGTGCCCAGCTCGTCCTCACCTGGTTTGTAAATCCAGGTCCTCTCCTCCAAGGCTCCATGCCATGTACCAGCCTATCCACTCCTAAGCCACAAACCAGCTCTTGGACCACCTTGGGCTCAGCCTTGGGCCCCATTTGCTAAGATTCCAGAAGAGCCCGTGACCCAGGAAACAGAGAGCCCAGGCTGACAGGAGAAATGACATGCCAGTGTTCAGGCCCCAGAGTGTGACCGCCCGGGTTTCCTAAGGGTGAGGGTTGATGTTTTCTTCAGAGGAAACAGCCCAGAGGGGAAATCGGACAGGGGAGAAATGTCATTCCCTGGGCTGTAAAGAAGAAGTTAGGGCCTCAGAAGAGAAACAATAAATAAAATAAAAGGCGCAAGAATTTTATGCTTTCTCTGTACTTCAGAAAGCAGGTTTCATATATATTTCAATACCCAGTGTGCTCAAGAATGGATCAGATGTGCACGTGCCTGCAAACCCAAAACACAGCTGGTAGGTCTAATTTTAGGTTTCCGAGCATTGGCACTGTCCCTCTACCCAATAAGCGCCGTCTGATCTTCCAGAGTCTGCACGCAGAGCGGGACTCAGCTGAACTCACTGACAGTCCTGTGTGTGAGCGTGACAGGCACTTTATTCTGGGCTCCCTGAGAGGGGTCAAAAGGCTATGCCCACTCAGGTGTGACCTCCCAGGTCCAGGGGAAAGGGCAGCCCTTCCCACCGGCTCGCTCTGGGCCTCAAGTTGTTTTGAGCACCTCTAAAAAAGCAGTTTGAAAGGAAGTCTTGTAAGGAAAAAAATAATACCCGGCTCTTTTGATGGGCTGGATGGGGTCGTTCAGAAAGAGAATGTCCCCGCCTAGCACAGGTGTTCCATGGAATATTACTCCACATCTTTCCTCGAATGATCAGGGAAACCAGGGTACTGGCTGATGGAGCTTCTGGAGCCATGATGCTTGGGTTAGAATCTGGTTCTGTCATTTATTGGTTATATGACTTTGGGTGAGTTACTTAACTTCTCTGTGCCTCAGTTTCCTCATCTGAAAAGCTAATAATAGTGAATGAGGTGATGTGTATAAAGCCAGAGTAGTGCCTCATACAGAGCAAGCATTTCACAGTTGCTAAGGTGGAGCCAAAGGGCCCTCCAAAGTTTCACTGAAAAATCAACTTGCAAAAGACAGATTAACTGGAGAAAAGGCATACAAACATATTTAACAGGTACACACAGGAGCTTTCAGAATGAAGACTCAAAGATAGAGGGGAAAATTGTCCTTTATGTTTTTGTGAGACGGAGTCTCGCTCTGTCACTCAGTCTGGAGTGCAGGGGCGTGATCTCGGCTCACTGCAACCTCTGCCTCCCAGGTTCAAGCGATTCTCCTGCCTCAGCCTCCCAAGTAACTGGGACTACAGGCACGTGCCACCACGCCCAGCTAATGTTTTGTATTTTTAATAGAGATAGAGTTTCATCGTGTTAGCCAGGATGGTCTCGATCTCCTGACCTTGTGATCTGCCCGCCTTGGCCTCCCAAAGTGCTGGGATTACAGGCGTGAGCCACCATGCCCGGCCAATTGTCCATTTTTATGTTTAGGTTTCACAAAGGATGGATAACCCTGTAGAAATGCAACTGGACAAAAAGGGTATGATCTAATGCTAATAGACTGAGTGGTGACACCCAGCAAGACCTGCCTTTCTAGATTCTTCTTGGCTTCTCTGTGCATCATTCCCTCCTTCTAGGAATGGGACAGGACTCTCTCTGGAATGGGAGTGGAGGTCTTATGACTGACAGTCAAACAAGGTAGATCAGATCATTTCTGAATGTCCAGTTTTTACACAGAAAGGTGGAGGGGAAATTAGAGTAATACTTTTAGGTTTCATGCCTAGCTTTGGGGAAAAGGGGTTCTGGTTTGTATGACTCCACTTGGGAAAGAGGGAATTCCAATTTCTATGACTAGTCTTGGGGGAGAATAGGACTGAGAGACAGGAGGACAGGAGAAGGTCAAATAAAAAACGTTTGCTTCTGAGGATGCTTCTTTTTTATTTTTTTGAGAGAGTCTCACTCTGTCGGCCAGGCTGGGGTGCAGTGGTGCAGTCTCAGCTCACTGCAACCTCTGTCTCCTAGGCTCAAGCAATTCTCCTGCCTCAGCCTCCCAAGTAGCTGGGATTATAGGCGTGTGCCACTATGCCCGGCTAATTTTTGTATTTTTAGTAGAGACGGGATTTCTGCATGTTGGCCAGGCTGGTCTCGAATTCCTGAGCTCAGGTGATCCGCCTGCCTCGGCCTCCCAAAGTGCTGGGATTACAGGCATGAGCCACCGCACCTGGCCCTGGGGATGCTTCTGAAGCCACTTCTGAGGTCTTCATTTCGGGGTATTGTTTTCTGAGCCCCAACAGTAACTATTATTATTTACTGAATATTCTGGTTTGAGGCACTTAGCACTGGTAGTATCACGGCGAAGACAGCAAAGGGTAGTGGTTAAATGCATAAATGCTAGAGTTTGCCTTGGTTCAAAGCCCAGCTCCGTGAATTTAAGCAAGTTAGTTAAGCTCTTTGTGTCTCAGTATTTTCACTGATAAAATGAAGGTAATAATATAGGCATAATAATAGTATCTTCTCCAGATGATCATTAGGAGGATTAAAGGAGCTAATATATGTATATAATAAACACTCAGAAGAATGCCTGGTATTACAGGGTAAGAACTTGATAACAGCTAACTGTCATTATTATTATTATTATCATTATTATTATATGGATTTTCAACTTTCAAAGAGCACAGTAGTGTTCACTGAAGGTTGAAATGAGACTAAGCTTCATTTACTCTTGCTTTGAAGAATCTGAGGGAGCTGCGGGATCTTACAGGCCCCAATTTAGTTAATCAGCAAGTATTTGTAGACTGTGTACAATGTGTCCAGAACTGGCTGTTGTTGCAAATACCCAGTAGCACTGTGTAGGCAAGTTCTTGGGTGATGAGAGTTCAGACATTGCTGCCCTTGCAGAGGTGAGTCTAGTCCTCTGTGGTTTGTCTAGGCAAGGCATCGCCAATGCTACAAATCCTATGGCGTCTCCAAAACATCACCAGCCTCCACACCAAGAACCCAAGAGGGAAGACTTCTGTCTCAGACCTTTGAAGATACCCCTAGTGCGATTCCCACTGGAGTCAAGGCTCAGACTAAGGAGGCAGAATCTAAGGAGGACTCATGGCATTTCTCAGGCCTCTCTGTACTGCTCTGGGCCTTCTCTTGTCACTTGGCTTCTTATAAATGGGGGAGCAATCCCCCGTGTGGGGTCTTTAAAGATTACCCCACACGGCCATGGGAATTATAGTTGGAGAGCATATGAAGTTGAAGGATGGAGGCTGGCAAAGGTCATGAAAAGCACCCTGCCACGTGGGGCCACATCAGAGTGCTAAGGGAGCTGACTCAACCAAGGTCGTGCAGAGTTGAGACAGAGAGAGAGAGAGAGAGAGAGAGATGAGGAGAGAGAGAGGACTCATGGACTAGAGCCTTTATTGGATGTCAGAAGGGAGTCCACAAGCAAAAGGTGTGAGGGGATTGCACTGATGGTGTTGATGTCACTAGGTCCCAGTCAGGGGAGTGCAAAGTGGGGAACCTGTGGCCTGGACCAGCCTTAGCACACTGGTGCACCTGGTCACCTGGGCAATGTGCTCACAGCCTGTTTGCAGGGATGTTGAGGCATCAGGAAATTCTAAAGTTTGAACAATTGACAATATAATGTGTCACCATTGCCAGCCTTCTGTGTTGCAGAGATGCCAAGAGGGAGACAGGAGACTGAAGGGGTGATGATGGTGCCCTCACCCTCTTGAGTCCCCCTAACTCAAAGTCGTTCAGTGCCCTCGTCTCCATCTCACCCTGGGGAAGCCTCATCAGTGGCAGGTAAAGCAGCCATGAGACAGAGGAGGCCATGAAGGGCCCTTCCTCCTTCAGTTGCCTTGCTCTTGAGCCTGGCTGAGGCTGAGGAATAAGTGTGTGAGAGTCATGATAGCGTCTTCAGGTTGGCCTGTAACTCCGACTCTGTGAAGAAGTGAAGTCCAAAGGCAAGAACGTTTGTTCCTGGTCTCTGTGGGGTCATGTTGGCCCTGGCAACCTTGCCCCAGGTGGGGCCTTCCTTCCTCTGGGAACAACACCCGCTGTGGTGAGGACCTGCAACCTGGCTCCATCTCCTCCTCTTCAGAAGGCGGACAGGAAGAGGAGAAGGGATGCTTCTTGCTGCCCTTGTGAAAACTCAGCCTGCAGGCTCACCAGGGATAGAGACCTGTAGATTCCCATTCTCTTCAGGAGTTAGGGAAAATGAGGGAATGGATTTAGGATTTCACTTTCTCCAGAGGGAAAAAGGAAGGTCTTCTCAGAAATAGCATCCTTCTCCCTCTTTTTCGCCTTCAGTGGCTTTCAATTTAAGTCAATTAGACAGAAAACGAGCTCATAGAACCTACAGCTGAACACACCTGGGGTTCCTATTTACCTATTTATTATTTATTTGTCTTTTCCCCCACTTCTCCCCCCAGCATCTTGTTCTTGAAACTTGTCTGGTTCAGCATTTCACTGGCTTGGTTAAGTATCTTGTAAGGAAATCATTTATAATAAAGCTGGTATGCTTGGGTTTATCATTTCTAAGTGCGGGTCAGGATTTAGTTCGCTATGTTAAACTCTCCATGCTGCATGTGATTTGTCAAGCTTTGTCAGGAACAAAAAGTTCCGGGATGTGCAAAGCAGGACTGCTTGGTTTCCATGGAGATACTTCTAGTTAGGCTATGGAAATCCTGAAAAGGCCAGAGGATGAGTGACAATACAAGGATTTAGCGGCTGATCTGAAGAGCCAGACTGAATTAATGAGATTTTTCACAGAGCGTTATTAGCAAGGCTAGCACCGTATGGCTCTTAGGCCCTCGTTTTCTCAGCTGCAGTCTTGGAAAACTGAAATGGAAAGATTTAATTGCTGTTTTTGAAACCCTTTAAGATTACTTTAACCTATAACATTTTAAGGTTGTAATAAAAAAATGGGGTTCTTTTTTTTTCATCACTCAGTTACCTTTATTACTGTGTTTTTGGTGGCAGTTGCCCTCCATGTGCATGGAGATGGGAAATTCAATAGTACTTATTATATTGAGCAGTTAATTCCCACATACTGTGAACACATTACTGTTCAAAGTAGGTTATCTGGCATTCCATTTAGAGCTGAGGGAGAGATACCATGTCACTGGCTTTATGTCTCCTAGGGCTATATTAATTATTTATTATAGACTGCTGATGTCAACCGTTAACTCAGGCAGGTCAGAGTTTGTACATATATCTAACCAATGTCTGGCTTTTGGGAGTTTGGATGTGGATTTCTGGAAACTAGCAATCTGTGTTTTGTGAGTTTAATTCTATGTGCTGCCACTGCTGCTGTTAACACCAAAAGGAAAGGAGCTAAGGAGTCTTCTTGGCCATCTTCAGGTAGCGGTTGCCTCCAAAGTTTGGGAGACACACTGTCAGAGGCCTCCTTCTTCTCCCCGCACCGCCTCCCTGCCCCCGCCAACTTTTTTTTTTGCTTTTGACATGAGTCTCGCTTTGTCACCCAAGCAGAGTGCAGAGGCGTGATCTTGGCTCACTGTAACTTCCGCCTCCTGGGCTCAAGTGATTCTCCTGCCTCACCCTCCCGGGTAGCTGGGACTACAGGCGTGCATTACCATGCCCGGTGAATTTTTGTAATTTTTTTTTTTGTTTGTTTTTGTAGAGAAGGGGTTTCACCATGTTGACCAGGCTGGTCTTGAACTCCTGGCCTCAAGCGATCTGCCCACCTAGGCCTCCCAAAGTGCTGGAATTACAGGTGTGAGCCACCACACCTGGCCTCTTCTCCCTTTCTTTGCAAGGATTAATACCAGAACTAATTCCAGTCCTTTTTTATTCCCCACAACTGTAGTGAACCCAGCTCTGAGCTTAGAAATTATGGGTGTGATTAGCTGGTTGCCTTTTCATTTCCCACACTTTCCCTGCGCAAACTCTCCATAAAATGTCAGTATCTGCCACCTCCTGAAACGAGACATGCGGTGCAGGGGAAGCAGCTCGCCAGGCGCTGCTCTTGCTTGTTGGTTTGCAGAAGGGCACATGCCCATATGTTTCTGGGAGATGTAAAACCATCTTGTTGCTGCTGAGCAATCCACAACAAAAGCACATGCTGCCTGCATTCCCCAGATTCCTGTACAGTAGACTAATCCACTTAATCTCACTGTTAGCTTCCCCGGGCGGGAATTTCACAGTCTCTTTTGATTTAGTGGTTTGTAAAATCTCTGATTAAGTGCCTCTGCCCTCCTGTTATTGTCTCTCTATTCCCTAAATGATTTTGTAGGGAAGAAACCAGGGAAGTTGAAACAGGGGTCAACACACCCTCATCCTTACCTACTTACTCAGTTTTTCTTTATCATTCTTAATTGTTTTAGTTTTATGCACTTTTTTCCCACTTGACTCTGCTGACACGTGACAGCATTTTCCTTCTTAAATGATAAAATATGCCCTTTTACTTTGCCAATTCTTGGTGGGTCCTCCCAGCTGTGCTGATTCCAAGTTTATCTCTTGGAATCTAAGAATCCACTACTCTCTTTGTCTTTAGAAGGGTGATGATGTGAGCAAAGGTGATGGAAACAGACAAACCTGAACTTGTGACCTAGTTCTGTCATTTGCTAGCTGTGTGATTGTGGGCAAGTTCCTTCACCTCTCTGGTCCTAATTTCCTCATTAAAAGTGAAGATTAAATGCTACAGCATATAGAAAGTTCCTAAGTGGGCCAGGTGCGGTGGCTTGCGCCTGTAATTCCAGCGCTTTGGGAGGCCAAGGTGGGAGGATCACATGAGCCCGGGAGTTTGAGACCAGCCTGGGCAACATAAGGAGACCTCATCTCTCCAAAAAGTACAAATAAATTAGCCAGGCATGGTGGTGTGTGCCTATAGCCCTAGCTCCTCAGGAGGCCGAGGCAGGAGAATCGCTTGAGTCTGCTGGGTCAAGGCTGCAGTGAGATATGATCATACCTCTGCACTCTAGCCTGTGCAGCAGAGCAAGATCCTGTCTCTGAAAAATAAAAAAATAAAATAAAATAAAAATAAAAATATAAAGTGCCTACATGCTTGCACAAAGTAGATACTCAACAAATGATGATAGTAATAGCTATCATTCCTGTAAGTGTACATATTGTACACAGCAGTGATTTGACTTGGGGCATTTTACTAAGTCCTTTGATGTGTGTTTTCCTGATGTCTCTGCTGAGATTAAGCTTCTTGAAGTGAAGAGCCCAAGCGTTCTATTTATTTTGTAACTGCTTCCTGCATTTACTTCATGCTATTTTCCTGCCTGATTCTCTGCCTCTTAAAAATGCCTATCGTCATCATAGCAATGCCCAAACTAACTCCAGTTCTACAAATAAAGCTTACACCCTTCTCATCAGAGTGTAGCAGGTACAAATTGCACTCTAGAATTTGGAAGTAGGAAACATGGCAGTTCATTATTTAAAAAAAAAAAAAACAAAACAAAAAAAAGGAGGAAATTACCTGTG
>NW_016822715.1:603570-651010 GCF_001698545.2 Rhinopithecus bieti | reverse complement strand
TGCTCAAAAAAAAAAAAAAAAAATCAATTAAAATAAAAGATTCTTTGGTACTATTAAGCTTTGGCCCTTATCTTTATCCGCTCCTAACAACCTAATTTTCTGACTCTGTAATTTTATTTTTTCCATTTTTTTCTTCTCTGCTAGACAAGAAATAAACGGAAAGCCAATCTTCAGATAAACTAATCAGTGCTAATGGATGTTAATGATTTAAGGGGTTTACCTCTCAAAGGGATTTGCATTTTAATAGGTAAATTCCATTTCTTAGTTAAAAAAATATTGAGTGTCTAGTGCCTGTCAGATTAACTTTAACCTAAAATTTCCCAAAACATGCACCATGAAGAAGAGTTCCCCGGTCAACTAAATTGTTAAAATGCAATGCACCAACTTCTGCTTCTGCCCAAGATGAGATAAAAGGGCCTGAATTTATCCTCCTTTCTGAAACAACAATAGAAAAACATACAGAATACATGAAATAATGATTTTCAAGACTTCTCAGCAGGGAACAAAAGGCAATAATTCAGACAGAGCATGAAGGGGAGTCCTAGGAGTACTCCAGCTTACTGGCCTGAGAAAACTTCCAGACTGCAGTGCAGGGAGGGGAAACCCAGGTAGAGCAGAGGAAATGGGGCTGAGGATGTAGGAGATCACCATGGTCGGAGGTCATGGGATGGCATTCAGAGAGAAAACCCTGGACATCTGCAAAGGTCCCGCATGAGTGCACAACAGAGTACAGACCAACACATGCATGTGAGGAAGCTACCCAAGAATGGGGCAAGAAAAAAAAACCTGAAAGAATGAGAGAATAGTGCCTGACACATACACAAAGCTGAGAATAGTGACTATTCCCAACAACCAGACTGGAAAACTCAATTCGTGAGGCATTTGGGTAGAATACTTAGCAACGTTGTGTCTTAGTAGTGGAGAATAATTAGCCTCAGATAAAGCAGTTATGGACCTGCATAACAAATCATAAAAGCTATATCTGAAAGAATCAAATCATTTCTAATACATCCCAGAACAAAGTTCAAGAATAGTTATACAAGAATATTTAAACAAAAATATTTAGAGCTCAACAAGGTAAAAATCCACAATGTCTGGCATCCAAATAAAGATATCAAGCATTCAAAGAACCATGACCCATAGTGAAGAGAATAATCAGTAAATTGAAGGCAATCCAGAACCAGTACAGACGTCAGTTAGAACTAGCAGACAAGAACAAACCAGTTGTCAGAACTTTATTCTATATGTTCAGATAGTGAAGTAGAGATATGGAAAATATTTTAAAAGACCCAAATGAAATTTCTGGAGAAAAACTTTACTGTCTGAGATTAAATAATAAATGGGATTGACGGCAGATTAGACATAGTAGAAGAAAAAAATTAGTGAACTTGAAGATGTATTGTAAGAGAAAATATCCTAAATGAAGCACAGAAAAAGTAGACTCAAACAAATGATAAAAGTATCAGTGAGCTGTGAAAAAAATTCATGTCGCTTAATATGTGCATAATCAGAAAAATATTCAAAGGCATTCTGATTGAGAATTTTCAGAATGGTTTTTCAAAACAGGATAAATACCAAACAAACAAAAATACTAGAATAGCATGGTAAAACTGCAGAAATCAAAGACAAAGAGAAAATCTTAAAGCAGCCAGAGAAAGACACATTACATTTATGAGAACAAAAATAACATAGACAATAGAAATAAAAGCCAGACACACCTGTAATCTCAGCACTTTAGGTGGCCGAGGTGGGTGGGTCACTCGAGGCCTGGAGTTGGAGATCAGCACAGCCAACATGGCAAAACTCCATCTCTACTAAAAATACAAAAATTAGCTGGGTGCGGTGGTGGGCCCCTGTAGTCCCAGCTACTCAGGAGGCTAAGACAGGAGAATCACTTGAGCCTGGGAGGTGGAGGTTGCAGTGAGCCACCAAAATTGCACCACTGTACTCCAACCTGGGTGACAGAGTGAGACTCTGTCTCAAAAAAAAAAAGAAAGAAAGAAATAGAAGCCAGAAAAAATATCATTATTAAAGTGTTACACATAGATAAATAAAGTAAATGACTGCCCACCTAGAACTGTATACCCCAAGACAACATCCTTCAAGGTAAAGCCATAATAAAAAAAGTATTCAGATAAACAAACACTCAGATAATTCACTGTTGGCAGAACCATGCAAATAAAATACTGAAAAGAGATCTTCAGAGTGAAGGAAAGTAATTCTGGAAGAAAACACTGTAAAGCAGGTAAGGACTGAAGAGTACTGGATAATTGTGTGGGTAAATCTATATCAACCTTATCTGATGAAAGCAGAAATAAAAATGTCTTGTGTTTAAAATATACATGGAAGTAAAAAACATGAAAGCAATAGCACAAAAGGCTGGAGGAAAGTAAATGAAGTGAGTATTCTAAATCCAGGAAGTGGTAAATATACAAAGTTGACATTGACTCTAACAAATTGAGTTCACATATGGTAATCTCTAGGGCAACCATTAAGATAACAGTACTAAAAGATATAAATGAAAAGCTAATAGACAGAAAAGGAATGATAAAATACACTCAGTAAATACTAAAGAAGGTTGGAAAACAGAGAATAGGGACACAAAGGACCCGTGTGAAAAACAAAACATAATTGCATGTAGATACAAACCTACATTTATCAGTAATTATTTTAAATGTAAATAGAACATATATTCCAATCAAAACAAAGGCAGTCAGACTGTATTTTAAAATACCACAACTATATGCTACTTACATGGACACAATCTAAATGTAAGAAAACCAAAAGATTGAAAGTAAGAGTTACACCATATGACCACTTACCAAATGAAAGCTGAAAAAGCTCCACTATTAGTAGAAAAAGGAGACTTTAAGGCAAGAAATTCTACTAGAGATAAACATGAAATTTTTGTTATTGAAGCAGACAAATTTAGTTAATAAAACAGGGTCAATTCAACAGGAAGATATAATGATGCTGAAGTTGTACATATAACATATAACTTTAAAATAAAACTTCATATAACATGTAAACAAATAATAAATAAAAATATACAAATAAAATATATTAATATATAATAAACTTCATATGACATATAACTTCAAGATATATAAATTAAAAGTTTACAGAATCAAAAGGAAAATTAGACAAATATGCAAATATGCTAGAAGATTTTATTAGTTTTCTCCCAGTAATCAATAAAACAATTGGATATACAGAATATTTAAATACTTTTAACAAGCTTGATCTAATCGACATGTATTAAAATTGTACCCCAAAGTGCTGAATATAAAGGCATTTTAAGTGCCCAAGGAATATTTTACTAAAACTGAATTAATTCCGAGCCATAAAGTGAGTCCCAACAGATTTGTTAAGGATAGAAACCAGAGTATATTCTCTAAGCACTGTAGAAGTAAGCTAGAAACCAGCATCAAAATCCTACCTAGAGAAACACCAAATGTTTGAAAACTTAACAGTAAACTTCTATGTAACTGAAGGGTGATAAAAGAAATCATACTGGAAATTAGAAAATATTTCAAGCCAAAGCAAAATGAAAATACTATGTATAAGAACTTGTGGGCTGGGTGCAGTGGCTCACGCCTGTAATCCTAGCACTTTGCAAGGCCAAGGTGGGTGGATCACCTGAGCTCAGGAGTTTGAGACCAGCCTGGCCAACATGGTGAAACGCCATTTCTTTCCTTCTTTCCTTCCTTCCTTCCTTCCTTCCTTCCCTTCCTTCCTTCCTTCTTTCCTTCCTTCCATCCTTTCTTCCTTTCTTTCTTTCTTTCTTTTTTTTTGGAGACGGAAGTCTCGCCCTTGATCGGCCAGGCGGCGAGTGCAGGCTGCGGCGATCTCAGCCTCACTGCAAGCCTCTGCCTCCGGGTTCACGGCCATTCTCCTCGCCCTCGGCTCCCGGAGTGGCTGGAATATCAGGCGCCGCCACCATCGCCCGGCTAGTTTTTTGTAGTTTTTAGTAGAGACACGGGGGTTTTCACCATGTATAGCCAGGATGCGGTTCTGGATCTCCTGACCTCGTGATCCCCCATCTGGCCTCCAAAGTGCTGGAATTACAGGCCTTGAGACCACCGCGCTCGGCCTGCTGCAAACGCCATTTCTACTAAAATACAAAATTAGCGGGGCGTGGTGTCTGGCCACTCTGTAATCCCAGCTACTCGGTGAGGCTGAGGCCAGGGAGAATCACTTGAACCGCACGGTGGAGGTTGCAGTGAGGCCAAAGGAGATCGTGCCACTTGTACTCCAGCCTGGTGCGACAGGAGCGGAGATCCGGCCCTCAAAACCAACCAACCAACAACAAAAAACTCGTGTTATGTGATTAATAATGCCAAGATGGGAATTTTTTTGTTTTAAATGCCATATATATAAAAAGAAGAAAAGAGAAAGTTGGATTAATTAGCATCTATTTTCAAGAACTAGAAGAAACATTTAAAGATTGAAGGAATGTTAATTAATAGTTAAATGAGCCGAACTCATGAAATAGAAAACAAAATAGGGACAAACTCACAAGCACAAAGTTGTTTTTTAAAAAGATTGTAAATTTTTTTTAAAAAGGGTTGATAAAGGTTGACAAACTCTACAGCCTGTCAGACAAACAAGAACAAAAAAAAAAAAAGACACAAATTTTCAATATGAAGATTGAAAATGGGAAGTCACTACAGTTTCAATAGATGTTTGAAATAAGTTGTAGAGAAATTTAGAAGTAGAAAAGTCTTTGAAAATACAGCTTACAAAATGGACACAGGGAGAAATAGAAAACATAAGCAATCTTATTTCTCCTAAAGAAAGTGTATTTAAAATGAAAAACCTCACTTCAAAGATAAATCCAGGTCCAGATAACTTCAACATGAAGTCATCCTTTTAGGAAAGAAATAACACCAATTCTTCTGAAATATAGAGATGGAGAAAACATTTTCTATCTCATTTCATGAGGCTAGCATAATCTTGACAAGGATACTACAAGAAAAAATTACAATATAATCCCTGTCATACATAGGCACAAAGATTGTAACAAAAAAATAGTGGTAAACTGAACCCTTACTGTATAAGAAGATAGTGCATAATGGCCAAATTGTCTTTATTCAAAGTGCACAAGGTTGGCTTAACATTCCAAAGTCAATTAGTGAAACTCTCCACATTAACAACAGATGAAGGCAAAAAGTCATATCATCATCTCCCCAGATGCATTAAAATTATTTGATAAAATTCAACACTTATTCATGATGAAAACTCTCAGTAAATTTGGAATTAAAAGAACTTCTTTAAACTAACAAAGAGTATACACAAAACACCCATGGCAAGCATCCTACTTAACAGTAGTGTACTGAGATAGTTCCACTTGATTTTGGGAACAGATGAGGATTTCCGCTATCATTATTTCTATATGACATTTTACTGGAGGGTGTACTGCAATAAAGAATGAAAAAACATTAGAGTTATAAGAATTGGGAAAAGTCTCTAAAACTATTACCGTATACAGAAAATATGCTTATGTATGTAGAATCTCAAAAAGAATCTACTGATAAACTATGATATTTAATAAGTGGATTTACCAAAGCCATTGGCTACAAGGTAAGGATGCAAAAGAAAAAAATCAATTGTATTCTTAGATTAGAACAAATAATTAGAAAACAAAATTTTAAGATGATGCCCTTTAATCTAGAAATTGTTTTTCAAGACCCCTATCGCTCTATGAAGCTTTACTAAGATAAATTAAAGAAGACCTAAATAAATGGAGGGTTATACCATGTTCATAGATTGGAAGATTCAGTGTTGGATAAAGGTGTCATTTTCTCCCCTAAATTGATCTGTGTAGTCAATGTAATCCCAATAAAAATTTCAGCAGGTTTTTTTTTCATGTGTAGAAATTTACAATCTGATTACAAAATGTATATGGAAATGCTAAGGACAGAAAGTGTCCAAGACAATCTTAAAGAAAAACAAAGTTGAAATAAAGTACTGGCCAGGCGCGGTGGCTCACGCTGTAATCTCAGCATTTTGGGAGGCCGAGGCAGGTGGATCATCAGAGGCCAGGAGTTCGAGACCAGCCTGGCCAACATGGTGAAACCCCATCTCTACTAAAAATACAAAAATTAGCCAGGTGAGGTGGCAGATACCTGTAATCCCAGCTACTCAGAAAGCTGTCAGGAGAATAGCTTGAACCCAGGAGCTGAGGTTGCAGTGTGCTGAGATCATAGCACTGCAATCCAACCTGGGCGACAGAGTGAGACTCGGTCTAAAAAAAAAAAAAAAAAAGAAAAAAGAAAAGAAAAGAAATAAAATACCAGATATTAGGAAGTATCATAAAGCTACATTAATTTAAAACAGTGTGATCTTGGTGGCTAGTAGACCATCAGAACAGACTAAAAAGTCTGAACATACATATTTAAAGCCACTGATTTACAACAAAGCTGACATTGCAGTGCAGCAATTATTAGAAAGTTCTGACATGCTGGTAATGTCCTATATATTTATCTGGGTAGGAAGTCCATGGGTGTGTTCACTTTGTTGAAATTCATTCAACAAAGAAAAGTTCAAAAGCTAATTCAGGTATTTTGCTTACGGAACTAATTTTCATGCTTGGCAGAATGACTAAAAAGGTTGATGTGACCCCCAACTACTTACTCCACGTCCTTCTGCCTGTAAGACGATGTGAATCTGAGACTGTAGCTGAGACATTTAAAGCTTACTGTTGTTTGCGGCTCTGTTTAAACTGACTTGCTCCATCTCCCTCAGTTGCACACTAGGCAAGTTTTTGCATTAATTTGGATCGCTAGCGTTCTG
This sequence comes from Rhinopithecus bieti, assembly GCF_001698545.2. NCBI lineage: Eukaryota > Metazoa > Chordata > Mammalia > Primates > Cercopithecidae > Rhinopithecus > Rhinopithecus bieti. The sequence goes on along the minus strand of NW_016822715.1, from coordinate 644,215 downwards.
TAGCCTGACCTCATGCTTGAGGCTGCCAACCCACACTAATAAAGGACAGCATGAAGAGCAGCTTAGAATTATCTCTTCCTTCTTATAGAAATCTGCAATGGCAAAGAGCTACCCTTCTCAACACAGATCTTTCTGTTGAGAGTAAAAGTGTAGCCCCCTAGCCCAGGTTACAGCTTTTAATGGGAACTGGCTCCATATTATAATAAAAGAACGAATCTTTGTTGTGTGCATCCTATGCTCTGGGAATTATTCCAAGTACTTTATATATATTAACGTATTTAATAACATAACAATTCTGTGAGGTAGGAAGGATTATTTGCCCCATGTTTCAGGTTAGAGACTAGAGGCATAGAGCGGCGAGGAATCTGTCAAAGATTACACAACTAGAAGCAGTGAAGCTGAGCAGTAGGGTTCTTTCTAGAGCTCTTTGTTATAGGACTAACAGGTTTGTATGCCCACTGCCCAGTAACAGACCCATTACACTGAGTGAGCAGGGTTTTCAGCAGAGAAAAAGTTTAATGATTGCAGAGTATTGTGTGAGGAGATGGGAGGAGAACCCCAAATCTGTCTTCCTGAGGAGTTTTGAGCTGGGGCTTTTAAGGGGACTGTGGAAGGTGAAGGGTTTGAAAACTGAGGTTGTTGGTTGGTTGGGGCAAGAAGGAGGAAATCACGGGGATGCGGAAGCTGCATCCATGGTGAGTTAGCTCCTTGTGGGCCCTTCAGGTCAATTGAGTCAGCTGTTACATCAGTTTGCAGGACCTGAAGGACTATCTCAAAGGGAAAACGTAACATTTCATAATGTTCAAGTTGTTATCTAACGAGCTGTTCAGGAGAACTACAGTCTAAGGTCTACATGATTCTAAGACCATAGGCACCAGAAAGCTTTGAGGAAGCAAGGTAGAGAGTAATCTCGCTTAATGATTAATGTGGAACATGCTGCAAGCTTAGTTTATTTTGTTTCTCCCCTCCCTTCTTCTCTAATTAATTTTATAAAGTTTATAGAGGCAGTTTCACTTTGCTCTTTTCAAACACACTGTATAATACATAAGCAATAAATGTCATGCTGCACATGGCCTTAGTTTCTTCAGTTTCAGAAGCTCCAGAAGACTCGCTGCCTGAAGATTCTTCTCTACAGAACCCAGCTCTTTGTGAGAGGCTGGCTGTGCAGCAGAAGGAAGCCCATGAGATTCAGAACCTCAGGCTCGGCTAGGAGGAGCATCTCTTCTTCCTCTCTTGCCTCTTCCTGATGGTGGCTGCTGAGTAGCAGAATTGTAGATTTTGTTTGATTGTAAAAAATAAAAAGTATTACAGAGAAATGCAATCATCAGCAAATTAAGGTTGGAGCAACAATGACAAACATTTTAAACACACACACACACACACGCACACACACACACACACACACACACGCACACATACACAGAGCTTTTCTTACTGCCTGATGCTCTTCCTGCTCTCACCCTGTTCCTTGCTCCAGAACCACCATTTTCTGAGCTCTCAGCAGTAAACTTAATAAAGATTGATATCAATGACAAATTCTGTCAACTTCCATGCTGCAAAACTTAGTCACTGTGCAAAATGGACCAAGGAAAATAAATAACCCGAGGAATGATGGAGTGTGTAAATATTGATGTGGACGCTGGGCGCAGGGAAGCTGGATGAAGCGAAACAGAGCTTAGTAATGGCTCGTTCCCGCACCCTGGTTGAACGCAGAAAAGTCTTTTCATGGTGATTTTAATCCCCTGGCATTATTTTCTGGGTGGGAGTATATGTTGTAGGTGAAATTGTAAATTCTTAGATTCAAAAAAACCATTCTAGAAAGGGCATATTTTTTCATATGCCCTTAAATAAAACTTACTGTTACAAAATAGTGCTGTATATAGAAAATATAAAAAAAAAAATCAGGAAAATGGAATAATAAAGACTACTCATAATTCTGCCACTGAAACTGCTATACTAGTGGTGAGCATTTTCCAGACCTTTTTCCATGCCTACGTACACATTTCTTAATTCCTAAGATGCAAATTTTCCAAAGTTTGGTATTTTTGGAATCAGTTTAAATACGTGAGTACATATAATATGATAGTATTTCCTTTCATCTGAAAAAACTGTTATTAAGCTAATAGTGTTTCATACAAATAATGACATTTTAAAATTAAGGAAATATGTGGGTATTACATATTTGTAAAAATATTATTACATTATACATACAATGTTTTCCATTTTTACTGTGATAAAGTGTACATAAATGGCAATATGCATGACAGTAAACATAAATTTTACCATTGGGGTTTTTTTTTTTTTTTTTTTGAGACAGGATCTTGCTGTCATCCAGGTTGGAGAGCAGTGGCGTGATCTCAGTTCACTGCAGGCACGACTTCCTGGGCTCAAACGATTCATCCACCTCAGCCTTCCGAGTAACTGGGACTACAGGCATATGCCCTCACACCAGACTAATTTTTGTATTTTTGGCAGAGATGGGGTTTCACCACATTGCCCAGGCTGGTCTCGAATTCCTGGACTCAAACAATCCGCCTGCGTTGGCTTCCCAGAGTGCTGGGATTACAGGCATGAGCCACCATGCCCTGCCCATTGTAACAACTTTCAAGTGTACAATTCGGTGGCATTAAGTACATTCACAATGTCATGTAACCATCGCCACTGTCTATTTCTAGAACTGTTTCATCATCCCAAACAGAAACTCTCTGCCCATTAAATAAGTTCCCATTCTTCTCTCCCTCCAACTCTTGGTAACTTCTACTTTTGTCTCTATGAATTGAATGGTTCCTCATATAAGTGGAATTATACAGTATGTGTCTTTTTGTGTCTAGTTTATTTCACTCAGCATAATGTTTTCAAGGTTAATCCATGTTGTAACATGTAGCAGAATTCCATTCCTTTTTTTAAGGCTAATATGTCACATTTTGTTTATTAAGTCATTTGTTGATGGACACTTGAGTTGTTTTCACCTTTCAGCTGTTCTGAATAATGCTGCTATAAATATTGGTGTACAAGTATCACTTTGAGACCCTGCTTTCAATTCTTTTGGATATATACCTAGAAGTGGAATTGCTGGATCCAGTGGTGATTGTATGTTTAACTTTTTGAGGAAGTGCCATACTTTTTCCACCTGGCTGCCTCATTTGACATTCTCATCAGCAGTGCACAAGGGTTCCAAGCTCTCTGCAGTCTCAACAGTGCTTGTTATCTTCCCTGTTTAATAGTAGCCATTCTACTGAATGTGAAGTGCCTGTACCTACTATATGGAACCTGCTTCTCCTGGTTAATGACATACCCTGAACATCTTTCCATGTCAGGTAATAGTCTTCTACAATCCATATGAATTGTCATTTTAAAGGAGTTATATTATTCAGCTGTATGTATGAACATGCATACTTTCCAAAATAATCCTCCATTGTTAAATATTTAGGTTGCTTCCGCTTTTTTTCCTATTAAAAATGATGATGAAATAAATACTTTATGGCTATGTTTTGCACACATGCTTAGTTATTTCAATGGTATAAATGTGCAGATAGGCTACTGTTGAATCAGATAGGAATGTGTGAGGCTTTTAATTCATAATTCTAAATTGCCTCCACTTAGTTTGAAATGGAAAAAGTCAAGAGTCCTTCAGTGAAGAACCACCCACACTGCCACCACTAACCCCAAAGATTTAACTGGAACATATTTACACTTATGAGGAAAAGAGAAACTGGTATGAGAATTTGGTCAATAACATAAAAATTGTATCAGTCAGCTCTTTTGCCAGACGGCTTGACAATTCTGGAAAGATGAAATTCTTTCTAATTTTTTCATCTTGGATCTGGGGGAAAACTTTTTTTCAGAGAAGGATGATTACTTTCTTTCTAACCTGATTTTTGTGTATCTCATCTGCCATTCTTGCCCGGGATGTGATAGGAAAATGAAAAGAAAATAGAGTAACAGCAGACACTCCGCCAAAGAGTTCCTCTAGCAGTTACTTGTACTTGAAATTCTAGAGAATTTGTATGCAATGTCTATAGAAAAAAATAAAAAAAATTTTCAATTGGTATGTCTAAATTAGTGCATATGATGTGCCAAATCTCTGCTGTAGAAATTCTCCAGAGAGTTTTCTTCTCTCTGAGAAACTGGGTAATTTTACCAAAAGCATCCTATTTCATTCCTCATTGCTTGTTAGGGCAGATGCTGCAGCACTGACCTGGCAGCAGGTATGTGAACAGCCATCCTACGTAATTAGAATGACTTGCTCTGGCTAAGTCACCTCAGTAACAACCATGGCCTAATCATGTGCCCCCCAAATCAGTGCCTCTCAGGCTTAGTTGTGCATCAGAATCACTGAGGGCTGTTAAAACACAGATTGCTGGGCCCCACACCGAGAGGTTCTAATGCAGTAGGAGTGGGGAGGGCCTGAGAACCTGCATTTCTAACAACTTCCAAGGTGCTGCTGGTTAAGAGGCTGCACTATGAGAACCACTGCCTTCATTGAGAACACCTTGCACCCTTCTCCCTCCGAATAGCTTTGGATGATTATTTAGGTGAGGGATTAAGAGGAAGGAAGCTAAAAGATAAACAAAATAACTACATAAATTGTGATAGTCATGATGAAAAATTTGCCATGCTAGTGTCACAGGATCATTTGGGGTGTCACAGAGGCCAGAAACCTCTGTGGCTGGTGACACCTGTGCCTGAATTTTGCTCGGGCCCACTGGGTTTGTTCTGTCCACTCATCCTTGCAGACTGCGCTCGGCTCATGATACTGGCCTGGTTCCCATGCCTGCCAATGGAGACTGCATGGAGCGGCGAAGGGTGTGTGAGCAAGTGTGGGGTCTGGCCACTGTGCAGTCAGACATGCCAGCTACTGCAGCAGGGCAGGCAGCTCCAGGTGCCAGCATGGGTACTGGCTCTCTGCGAAGCTGCAGCTGGACCAGGTGCATCACAAGCAGCTTCCACAGTTGGCAGCTGGGAACACAGTGGCACCCAGAAGCTTGGAGATGCCAGGAACTCTGGGGCCCCAAAGAGGACGTCCCAGCCCTGGCTCAGGCAGCTCCCAGGTCTTGGGTCCCCAAAGGGCCACAGCTCTTCTTTCTTTCTCTTTGCCCGCAATGTGACAAGCAAGATGCATGTCTCAGTCCTGTTGGTGTTGCAGCTCTTTCAGCCTCACCATTCGGCGGGTCCCAAATTCTTGTCCTGAGACCAGGACGAATAAGGTATGCAGACAATTGGAGGGTGAGGAAGATGGAGAGGAGCTTTATTGAGTGATAGAACAGCTCAGAGGAAACCCACAGTGGGTAGCTCCTTTCCACAGCCAAGGTGTCCCAATGAGCATTCAGCTGCTAGCAGAGAGGGTAGCTCCTCTCTGCTAGGCAAGTCATCCTGACAAATGTTTAGCTATCGGTAGAGAGGGTAGCACCTCCCTGTAGCTGGTCCTCCCGTTGTCTGCAGCTCTCAGCGGAGGAGAAGAGTGGGTGGCTCCTCCCTGAAGGCAGGTCATCATAATGTGGTCTCTCTGTGCTCTCTGTAGCTAGTCATCCTGACATCTGCAGCTCTAGAAGAGAGGAGGCCCTGGAGTGGGTAGCTCCTTTCTGCAGCTGGGCATCCCAATGTCTGCTTGGCTCTGGCTGAGCCCAGGGCTTTATGGGGCTCAAAGGGAGGAATTACATGCCAATTGGTCCAGAGGTGGCCATGGGTGGGCCCAGAAAAGGCACCACAAGTTCCCACTCTGGTCTGCTGGACTGGCAGCCCAGCCCCCAGTCTTTAGGCTCTCCCTGGCCTGAAGGTGGGGCCTCACTGGGTACCCACCTTCTTCTGCCCAGGATCCTGTCTGCCTCCTGCTGCCCTCCATGGCGCCCAGGCTGCTTGTGCCAAAGGGCACCTGTAGGCCAGTGTCAGGCTGTCTTCAGCTGCACCTTGGCCTTTCTCTTGTGCTTGCCAGTGCCCAAAGTCCAGAGGGGGCCAAGGCAGCAGGGGTCTGGTGTGTCAGCACTGCCGTGAGCATGTGCACTCCTGGCAGGACTGCGACAACACCTAAGCTTGGCTCCACATTGCTCTGAGATCGGAGCAGGTGCTGACAGAGAACCCAGGCAGCAGAAGTAGGCACTCCCAAGCCTGCAAGGGCAGGGGGGTGGTCTTCTTAGGCCCCCAAGGGTACAGGGAGGGTCCACAGCCCTAACTTGGACAACTGCGGTCACACTCAGGAAGGTGGGGCTCCTGTCTGCTGTGTGGAGCAAGAGGCCCAGGTCTACAGCTGCAACTTGAGTGGCTGTAGCTACACCCAGGAGGGAAGGCTTCCCCCTGCTCCTGGGCCTTGAGAGCAAGGGATGCCTGAGTTGTGGCTTGGGTGGCTGTAGTGGCACCTGGGGAGCTCCCACCCCAACTTGGAAGGCTCCCACTAGCTCCACAGAACATGTAGCCCCAGCAGTACCTCCTTGCTGCAGTCAGTGTGATTTCAGCGGCTGCTCTGGACAGCCCGCTGCCATCACAAGGGCTACAACTATGTTTCATTCATGAGATTTATATTTTTTTTCCCTAAGGAATTGCTGGAGTTCTCTTTCTTTGAATTGGTATCAACTGACAACAAGCTTCTCTGAACAGGGATAGAGATGGCAACCTAGATCACTAGCAACTCTGACGATTGAAATTTTCACTGTGCTTACTTCGGTGGCTTTAGTGACTCATATTTATATGATATGCATAAAACAGCACTGGTAGATGGCTTAAGATATTTTCAATTCTGTATATTGTAAGTCCCCAAATAAAATATATAGTCTTTGAGGTAAGGAGCCTATTTTCTATCACTTCAGGGCACTTAGCATCTAGTCAGCATTCAATATATGTTATTAATCAACTCAAGATAAGGGAGTTCATCTACAAGGCTCACTGGAACTATTAAAATATGTGACAAGGAAATACTTAGGAAGGTATAGGAGGTATGGTAAAACTGTGCCTCACAGGGTTAAACGGACCAAAGAACAGGGCTAAAAGGGATTTTGGCGATTAACAAAATGTATGAGCTTGTTTATAAGATGTCCACTTGCTAAACCACAGGGCCAGTTAAAACCAGCCAGAACCAATATGGCTGGCTGGAGCTTGTGCAAAGGAGATTAGCTTGCTGGCTGGGTGACCTTTGACATCATAGCCTAAATTTCCAGCACATGTTTTATACCAGTCCCCAACCCCTGAATTTACACATGTGACCTGTGAAGGATAACTGTATGCCCAAGAGGATTTCCTAACTTCCCTTTCCTTTCCACCAGTCCTTAACCACCTCCTAAAGCTGCTGACCTTAAATATACTACTTGTGAGCTGAGATGAGGAGATAGATTTGAACCCATCTCCTATCTTCTTGTTTGGCTGCCCTGCAATAACCCTTTCTTTCTAAAAGATATAGCACTTCAGTGATTGGGTTTCTGCCATGTATGGTCAAACAGACCCAGCTGGGTTGTGTACCAGTGGTAGACTATTAAATGCCCTCACACGGTCCCTTCTACGCTGATACAGGACTTGGCCATGGGACTTGCTTTGGCCAATGAAACAGCAGCAAATGTGACCAAACAGAAGCTGGATAAGCACTTGCACATTGGGACTTGTCCTCTCGAAATGCTTCCTCTTGGAAGTCATCTGCCATTCTACAAAGAAGTTCCAGCTACATCACTGAATGATGAGCAACCACATAGAGAATAAGAGGCTGTCAAGGATATGTAAGTCTCAGTGAACTTCTAGGTAAATGCACCTGACGAGTGACCTGAGGTATTGCACTTTGGTGCTGAAGAACTGCCAGCTGAGCCCTGCCAACCACTAACTCTTAAATAATGGGAGGAGATTGTTATCAAGTAATAGACAACTGAAACAGAAACAATGCAAAAGCAGAATATATTAAAATCTAGAAAATAATTCAATAATTACATATGAGATCTCCCCCTCCCTGGGAATTTCTGCTTTTGTGATACTTGTAGGATAGTCCTATGCTGAAATCTGAGAATAAAAATTCAAACTAAATGTCAAGAAAATTTAGTCATTTATTAATTCCCTCAACAGTCTTTTGTTGGCCTTCTGTTATGAGCCAGGCTCCGTGGGAATAGAGAAGACAGGGAAGGGGAGAGAGATGAGGGAGCTCATTTCACCCCAGCACAGGGTGCTAAGTGTTGTGAAGGACGGCTGGGGGGAATACAGCGGAGAGTGGGAGGAAGGGCAGAGCTGAGGGAACTTCCCAGAAAAAGGTGGCCCCAGAGGGAAAGATTTTGCTGGCTAATGACTTTTATGGAACCCTAACTTGGGATGATTTAATTCCAGGTATCTTTATGAAACTTAAGATTTAAAAAAGACAAATGGAGAGTTAGATAAGGAGAGACAAGCATTTCTTATTTATTTAAAGATTCCAAATACAACTCTTCATAAGATATGAATGATTCGTCTTGGCTCCCTTAAAGCACATCCTGGACACATGGCCAAGAAACTGCTTCCTTCAATCACCATGACAGAGTGCCTCATGTAACAATGTTCTGCACCTTCCCCTCCCTTCCCCTACCCACACCCATCCTCACACATGCTCCTCCCTGCCCCTGACACTGACAACCTAGCAATCACTAGGAGAAAAGCCTGGCATGTGTGGGAGCCACCCTCAGAGAAGCTGTCCCGAAAGAGAGGTGCTAACTAGGTGAAGACATATGACTTTCTGAGCACTATTTCTTAATACTAATGGAGGGAGATTGTGGCATGGAGCCAGGAAAGAGAAAAGGCATGAAAAGAAGAACTAATTTGGAGCTGGCGGGGTGAGTGTTTTCTGGCTTATTTAAAAACGTAGATACAGAATTCAAACAGGGAAGAGGAATCTGACTACCAGATGGAGATAGGATGTCAACAATGGAGTCGACAATGGCCAGGCATGAAGGGATATATTTTGACATCAGGGAAGCCATATAAAGAATACTGCTTGGTGGATCGGATGGGTTCATCTTATATTCAGTGTTTCATTTCCACTTAAATGCCTTGGAAGCAGAGGTTGAGGTTACTGACTTGGCCCCATATTAAGGAAAAATCATAACCCAGGCCTTCAGAGACCTTCCAGGCTACAAGGGAAAAAGTCAAACATGTGGCTAATGGGCATATATAAGGATCTTCACTGAACACGGACTTTTGAATGTCTATGATGTAGCAAGCACTGTGCTGGACACCACATAAGCCAGAGTCCCTTCCCTCAGGGAACATCCCTTAAACATGGCAAACCTATGGAGGTGTGCCAGGACAAGGGTACTCAGAAGGGTGGTATGGTATACTGGGAAGCTCACAGACCACCTTGCTTTGAGTGCCTCTCAGCCGCTCTCTTGCTCTGTGATTTTAAGGAAGTCCTTGAACCTCTCTGAGCCTGCTTTTTCCATCTGCAGATCGGTGATAATGAAACCTACCTTGCTGTTTCATGTTGAGGAATCACTGCGGGAAGGTAAGGTCATAACAATTTGTCAGAAGGAGAAGGAAGGTCAAAGCTTTGTTGAAGAGCTTTATGCTATTGGCCAAATGGAAACATAGAGCCCTGCATGTGGTAGGTCTCAGGAGACATGGTTGCCTCATGGATAAAAATGTGAGAATTAGAAGAACAGAAAAAGCCAGCAGGGAAACTTAGAGGAAAGCGTCAGAGAGAACAAGGATGTTGTTTGTCTCCGGTATAATTGTGTAGAGCCTGGGATTCATTGCTAGTGACGCTCCCTGGCTTCCCCCTCAGTGTGACATCATGTGCTCTGTGATGTTTATTGCACTGCATTCCAGGGATGCTGCATGGAGTCATGTCCAGTGTCAGAAACCTTGGAAAATAGTCCTCGGTTTAATTTTAACTTTTTATATAAACAGTGACCTAATTTGAGGAAGGCTCAGTCTGGCCAGGCATCCCCGCTCCCACATTTCCTCCTCTTCACTCCCTCCTTCTGCCCTTAGTCAAACCGTCTCGCCTTCATCTCCCATATGGACTTTGCAAACAAGCAAGGGGGATGTGTGAGCTCAGCTAACTTGAAAAGAGAAGACGTGTGCCAGCGAAGCAAAACACTTCAGCCAAGTCATGCACCTCTGCAGGAGGGAGCCACCTCCTCAGCTCTCATCGTGAAATGTTATCTCACCAGGGCAGATGGAAGTACAGGCAGAGGACTCCAACGCAACACAAACAGCCGCCTGTCCAGAAGAGAGCCCTTTCTCTTCCTCCCAGTCCCAGCTCCAGCTGTATTTTTTTTTCTTTCTTTCTTGAGCAATAGGTCAGGTTCCCTCTGTATGCTTTGTGCAAATTAAGTGAGCTATGAGTGCTGCCTGGGGCTGAAGGAACTACCCTCTGGTCTATGGTTCATCCTTCCTTCACTCCAACCACCACTAAGGGAGCTGAGCCCTCCCTGCCCGAATGCACAGATGGGCAGCCCCTCTGAAAATGCAGAGGAATATGAAATGACCCTTCTACTTACCCAGGTGCAAGCAGAGGAGCTAACCATCCCACTGGGAGCCCACCCATAAGTGATGAATTCCAGTGACTGAGCCCAGTGTGGGGGGAACAAGACAGAGGCTAGGGTAGAGGAAGTCTCATGTGGACACCGTGGGTGGGAGGGAGGGATGCATCAGGGGACAAGCAGGATGTCCTGACAGATTTTAACCCAGAAGCATGAATCCAGGTCTGAGCTCAGCAAACGTTTTCTGTAAAGGGCCAGATAGTAAATAATTTGTACTCTTTGTGGGCCATCGGTCTCTGTGTACTCAACTCTGCCATTGTAAGGCAAAAACAACCACAATCAGTAAATGAACGGGCGTGTCTGCGTTCCAATAAAAGATGGTTTACAAACAGGCAGCTGCCGGATCTGGCCCACTGGCTATAGTTTTCTGACTAAAAGATTTAAAAGAACACCCTTTCCCATTGGCTCTGTCCATGTTTCCATACAGCTAACAATACCCTGGAGAGACCAGTTTGCTGCCCCATTCCCCAAATCTTTATGTGCCTCTGATTTCTACACCCTGTTACTCTGTCTGCAAAAACCCCCAAATGCTGGATCTGGCTATTCACCTGGACAGAGTGGCCTCCTTCAGTGAAAGTCAGCAGGGATGGTGAATTCAGATTTCCTGATTTCGTTGATAAATTCCTCACCACTGGCAGGAATGGGAAAGACAGACATTGAAGGTGCTGAAACCCACCCCTGTTGTCAGTTCAGGAGTGAGGTAAAAACATTCCTTGAGCAATTTGGTTTAGAATTATAGAGCCTCCTATTTTCTAATCCTTCTCTTTTTCCAGGTCCGATAATCTGAATATTGGCACTTCTACTTTATTCTCCATATTTCTTACCTTTTCTTTTTTGTTTTCTATTACTTCATACGTTCCTCATGCTTTCTAGAAAAGCTCCTTAGTCTAATATTGCAACCCATAAGTTCCTTCAGCTATACTCCCTCTACCATTTCCCCATTCATTGCTATGTTTTGATTGGTTTTGTTTTTTGTTTATTTGTTTGTTTGTTTTGAGTCAGGGTCTTGCTGTGTTGCCCAGGCTAGACTCAAACTCTTGGGTTCAAGGGATCATTCTGTCTCAGACTCCCAGGTAGCTGGGATTACAGGTGTGCACCACCATGCCTGCCATTGAGATCTTTAATCAAGTGTGAGACCCAGTGAAATGGTTAAGGGCTGGACACAGAGATAGATTACTTGTGTTCAAATCCCAGCTCTACCTATAATTGCAGACAAGTTACTTAACCTTTCTGTGCCTTAATTCCCTCATCTGCAAAATGGGCTTCATAATAGCCTCTGTCTTATTCTAGTGAGTATATAAATGAGCAATGTTCACAGAGCACTGGGGAGAGCAGCATAGCTGAATCTACATTATTTTCAGACCTAGTGCTTCCAGTTCTTTATTCCTACAATTTCTTCCCAGTATTTTATATTGATATTACCTTCCCTTATTTCTTCACTCATATTAATCAGAATCCATTTGAATCCCAACTCTTGCAATACTTCTGCACAGTTTGTGGCCCTTTTCAGCAGGAGTACTCAGCAGGAGCAGGGTTGTGCCCAGGTGAACTTGCAGTCCCCCAGAATACCACTGAGGGGTTCCAGTGCTGCGCATCCCAGAGGGCCACAGGAGTGGCAGGGCATAAGCCCCAGGGCAGGGTGGGAGCCCAGCCACCCAAGACACTGTCCGTCACTCACCAGAAACCTCTGTGGGGGAAGTTTAACTTGAAACCCTTAGAGTGATTCAGCACGTGTAGGTGGCCGTCTCCAAGGTGGCCACCCACCAGCCTGGGGGCTAAGAGTGAAGGTTAGCGGGATCCTGAGTGCAGCTGCTCAGACGCCCTCTATTTTCATCAACTCCCCCTTCCATAAGAGTTTCTTCTGCCAGATATGAGTGCTGCCTCACCCCCACACCCTCAGACAACAGAACACCAGCACCAAGCCACTGTAGCCATTTCTGTGCTGGGGAAGTCAAGGCTTGTCCTCAGGCAACTCCTGGGTGGAGCAGATGTGGGGACACCAGAGCAGAATTTGTAAAGCTGACTTCCAGCCTCTTCTCCCAAGACGGCTTTGGGCCTCTTCCCTCAGCCCCCAGCTGTAGCCACTACGTCCACCGCCCCACGCCAGACAAGCTGCTGTCACTCCAGAGATTTCTCAAGGTTTTGGGTTGTTGCAAGTGTTGCCAGTTCCTGGAATTCATCTTTCCCTCTTGCTTCTATGGTTTCTCAAGGGTTGATTTTGGCAGCAGGAGCCTGTACGCTGTGCTAATTCTCCATCTCAGGAAGAAACAGAATCATGAAGTCTAAAGAAACTGAGGTACTATCCAGCTTTCTGTCCTAGGTATCACTCGCCTATGATTGTCCAAATAAGATGTCATTTGGGCCAGGCACAGTGGCTCACACCTGTAATCCCAGCACTTTGGGAGGCCAAGGTTGGTAGATCACAAGGTCAGGAGTTTGAGACCAGCCTGGCAAACATGGTGAAGCCCCATCTCTACTAAAAATACAAAAATTAGCTGGGCATGGTGGTGGGTGCCTGTAATCCCAGCTACTCAGGAGGCTGAGGCGGGAGAATCGCTTGAACCCAGGAGGCAGAGATTGCAGTGAGCCAAGATCGCACCACTGCACTCCAGCCTGGGTGACAGAGCGAGACTCCGTCTCAAAAAAAATAAATACATAAATAAAAGATGTCCTTTGGTCTCTGCTTCAAAAGCCCCACCAATAGAACACACATGCATGAAGGGATGGGCCTTCTCATTTTTTGCACTTTTACTGAAAATAACATACATACAAAAAAGTATATAGGTCATAAGCTTGACAGACTTTCACAAAGAGAACACACAAAAATATTCTGCACTGAAATCTAGGAACTTTACAGGTAGGCTTGTTCATTTAATATGTCTAGCTGCTGTAACCAAGAGCTACCATAAGAGCATCCTTGTTATAGCAAAGAGTTCCATTTCTATAATTTCCACCAACTGTTTCAGTGCTACGAAGTTACACAAAATAAGTGCAATATTTTCTTTAAAAAACAAACAAAAAAACAAAAAAACTTTCTTAGAGCCAGATGTGGTGGCTCATTCCTGTAGTCCCAGCTACTCAGGAGAATCTTTTGAGCCCAGGAGTTCAAAACCAGCCTGGGCAACAGAGCAAGACCCCATCTCTAAAGAAAAGTTTTCTTTGCTTTTTTTTTTGTTTTTTTACTTTTAAGCACTTAAAGTGACATATTTGTTTCCCCATGAGAAATCTTTTTTGTTCCCCAACTTATATAATCTTACTTCTTTCAACCAGTTTTGCTGTAACAAGATGGTACTACAATGATGAAATATGAAAATCTACAGGGTGGGAGGACTGACAGGCAAAAAAAGATGTTTGGAGAACAGATGTTTAGGGACAGAAAGTGACTTTCTGAGATAGTGACAGCTGTATGAGAAGAAAAATAGAAACAGGATGGTGTCGGCCAGCAACAGCAACCCAGTTCTTTTCTGCTGAGTCACGCTGGAGGGTTTGGTTTCTCTGAGCCTCCCAGGTGGGCAGACACCATGTTCAGAGAAAGCAAGAGATACCACCAGAAAGAGGTCTTTCAGAGGGCCTGACACGAGGCAGTGGCAGCCCAAGAAACCAGGGCAGTACAATCAGAACTGACGGCAGGGAGATGACAGCTTATCTGAGGTGGCACTGAGCAAATGTCCTAGACACTTCCAAGATTCAGCCAACTCTCACCTGAGAGTTAACTATAGAAGCAAATGCCCTCCAAGTTCTCACTGATAGCCAAGGAGAGGGAATAAAGCATTAGGTGTTGAGGATGACTTGGATGAGAATTGCAGATTGAGATAACTGAGGAATTGATGCTTGGTGTCAAGATACAATAGAAATGCTTATGTGGACAAGATGAAGCATGAGCCTGGGGCCATGGGAAGGGACTGGGCTAAGTGGGTGTGCAAAGTGAACATATTAAACAGGAATCATTGGACATGCCTTAGGAAAATCAGGGCCTTCTCCTTCTCCTCCTCCTTCCTTTTCTTCTGTATTAGTCCATTTTCATACTGCTATGAAGAAATACCCAAGACTGGGTAATTTATAAAGAAATTCTTTATAATTATAAATTATAAAGAAAATGAGGTTTAATGGACTCATAGTTCTACACGGTTGGGGAAGCCTCACAATCACAGTGGAAGGTGAAGGAGGAGCAAAGGCACGTCTTACATGGTGGCAGGCAAGAGAGTGTGTGCAGGGGAACGGCCCTTTATAAAACCATCAGATTTCATGAGAGTTATTCACTGTCATGAGACCAGCATGGGAAAATCCACTCCCATTATTCGATTACATCCCGCCAAGTACCCCCATGACACGTGGGGGTTATGGGAGCTATAATTCAAGATGAGATTTGGGTGGGGACACAGCCAAACCATGTCATATTCCCTAAATACTGGGTGAATGTAATACAAAGTATGGAAAAAGAACCCCTGAACTTGCATGGTCTCAACTATGCATAATATCTGTGCATACATTTATGTAGGTGTTTTATATGTTCTTTTGTATACTGTTTTCTTCTTCAATTTAATTGTTGTTCTTTGTGTGTATAGAAAATCACTGAAAATAAAAGTGGTGTGATTGGTCTATTCCATGTACAGAAACTACATGTCTTATGTCTTTGTTACTAGGAGAGGTGTTTATAGCTTCTCCTGGATGTATGCTTCTAACCTTTGGTCTTCTGGGTTGTAGTCACTTTTGCTCAGACATAATTCATCTGTTTCCTGTAGCTATGAGCTTAACTTGTTGCCTGTGGCTGTTTTCCCCTAGCATTCCATAGCCAGACCACACAATTTAAAGCATAATGGCACTGGCTGTGGAGTGTCCAAAAAGACCACCAGAAGAAAAAATGTTGGTTAAGCAAAGCTAGGTTTGTATAGACTTACTGGAATAAGAGAGAACATCAGCTTGATCTAGATACAGAATCCAGTAGCATCTCAGAAGAGAGAAGTCAGGGGAAGATTATTTAGGGTTTTAGGGCCTAGGCTGGGTGATTCTTAGGTGGGTATCGAAAGGCAGGGAACTGGTTGGGATTGGGCAGAATTTATGGTGCAGTAGCTTTGGACTGGTGGGCACCACAAGGTGAGAATATAAAAGCAAGCTTTGATGAGTGACCCGTTAGTCCTGATACGTCAGCAGTTTCAGTAGCTCCATAGTCTTATTTTCCAGGAGTGGGTATTCACTGGAGCAAGTAGCTGAGTTGTTTTTGCCTGATCTCAGCATTGTTCAACAAAAAACCTATTCTTCATCCCAGAATTGTTTAGCACAGGAACAAGAAAATACGTTAGTTTCGGTTCTTATGGAATTATAAAATTTGCTTAACTATAACTTAAACATGCAGAAAAAATATGGTTTTAATATTTTTCCTATAACTGATATGCTTTTATGGGTGAGCTGGTTAGTGTGGAAATAACAGCAAAGCTGATGATGCAGTCATTTACATAGCCCCTTTAATGGATACCCAGCCTCTTTAAGTAAAAATGCACAATCATTCCAATTTTTCACACTTCTACTTTTCTCTGCAGCTCCTCTCCCAGATAGTTTCTTGGTATATAGGGGAAGGGATGTGACTTATGTGTCTTCTTATAGAAGGAAGAATAGACAGGTCAAGGTCCAGGGCCTGGTTCCTGGAGTCTCTTGCTAGCCACTTACCCCACTGGAGTTCATAGCTCAAGTTCACAGCCAGGATAATACTTGTTCTGGTTCTTCTCACTTGGTCAGGCCTGACAGCTCTCCCTGGGTGACTTTATCTTCCCTCAGCTATAGCCATTTGTAACACACTCTGATTCCTCATTCAATTCTCCAGCCTAGACAATCTATTTCCTGCCATAGAGGGCCTCATGTTAGACCAACTGACTCTATTCTAAGCTTCTCTACTGTAGAAATAAACGAAGACCAACCAAATGAGAAAAGCAAAGGCTATTTATTCAGAGCTTTCTATAGCAAGGGAGTCTGCCACTGTCACTTTTGGCAGCAATGCAAAGGCGGGCAGAGGAGTGGAGGAGCCTTAGGGTGGAATGAAGGGAAGGCTTCAGGTGTATGCTGATTGGAGATTGCTGGCGTGGGAAGCTGGAGGCGGCTGGCTCACTAGGAGGCAGGGCATCCTATGTGATTGCTTAGGGGTGAATATTTGCCTTTCTCTGGTTGGCCCTACATTGGAAGCATGGATACAAATTAGGGAAGCCGTCCATTATTCATAAAGTTCTGGTCATTTTTTGCAGATTATTACAGAAGTTACTATTCAGCTTCATTGATTGTTACTAGAGACAGCAATCTGGCTTCCTGCAAGTCTGACTTCAGGCAGACTGGCTTCCTAGGCTGGTTATTGTAGATAAGGGGGGTGTTATATAGATAAAGTAGGCAGATTCCTGCAGATTGTGGGTCAGAGTTCCTTTTTTTTTTTTTTTTTCCAGACAGAGTTTTACGCTTGTTGCCCAGGCTGGAGTGCAATGGCACCACCTCGGCTCACTGCAACCTCTGCTTCCCAGGTTCAAGCAATTCTTCTGCCTCAGCCTCCCGAGTAGCTGGGATTACAGGCATGCACTACCATGCCCAGCTAATTTTGTATATTTAGTAGAAACAGGGTTTCTCCATGCTGGTCAGGCTGGTCTCAAACTCCCAACCTCAGGTGATCCGCCCGCCTTGGCCTCCCAAAGTGTTGGGATAACAGGTGTGAGCCACCGCACCCGGCCAGAGTTCTATTTTTAAGTATGGTCTGGTCGTTGTCCATTTGTATATTCAATCTCTCATTACCAGATAGCAACTGATAGAGTCTTCCAGAAGGGCAAATCTCTCCCCAGTCCCACTCCATCCCCTTGACAATGCTCCTCTGTTTTGTCTCAGTGCCTCCTTGGTGTTTGCATTAAATCCTTTTGGACAGTCCTAAATCAGCCCCCTCCCCTTCACTCTCTCTTCATTTTTCCTCTCATCATCTCCTGGAACAGGAAGAGCAGGGCTTGCCTGTCTTCCTCTGTGGTATCTCCTCTTCCCAGGGACCAGCAAGCTTCATGGCCTACCTGTTGTCTCCAAAAGAATAACTTTTCTACCCTGCAGGGGAACTGGTAGATCTGGGTAATTCTTGTTGGTGCCGAATAGGCTGTTGTATTTCTAATTTGTTCTTGAGGTCTCTCTCCAGACAGTGAATATAAACCCTAGTGCTGACTTGACAGGACTCCAAGGATTTTCCTGTAGATGTTTACAGTGTGCCTTTCTTGGGGTGCTTCTTTATCTTGGTGGACAGCCTCATGCCTAAGTGTTCGACCTGTAACCAGGTGCCCCTCTCACAGAAAATTTGTTTGTACTGGCAGATGCCCTTGTGGCTCTTATCTGGACTGTGTCCAGTTTATTCCTGCCAAGATAGCCATTCTCTAGAAGAACGATGATTTGGAAAGAAGTTAGGTTCACACGTGTTGGTCAGGTGAGACACAGAGGCAACTCCACAGAACACATGAAATACCAGAAGCAGCAGTTTGTTACTTACAGATCCCAGAGAAAGGAGGGCAGCACGCTTTGCAGGACCAACGGAACTGAGGCGCCATCAGGGACATAGGTGCTCACTCAGTGGGCAGAGAGCAAGGAAAAGAGAAAAACCTGTGGGTCAAAGCCTTTATTTGGGTCCAGGGCATTGCCTAAGCAGGTTTCCCTGGGGGAGTTCTAATTGGTGAGTTTAGAGCAAGCAGACTGAATTCCACGGAGTTGTGCTGTGGCTGAGAAGTAGTCACTGGTGCACATCCGTGCAGTCCACATGGGGTGTGGAGGTCAGTGAGGCAAGTCAAGTAGGCTGTGTCTAACTGTTCCCTAGGGAGGTGTTTGCCAGGGGAAAGGAGTTGTATAGGGCAGATGTCTGGATTAACCAGCTTGAGGAACTGGGAGGAGGCAGAAAACTGGAAACTGTGCCGAAGAAGATAAAACCCTGCTTCTGTAGGAGAAAGTCCAATTTATATTCAAAATGGATGCAAAGATAACATAAAATGATAAGAATTCAGTACATAGGCCAAAAGAGGAGATAAAGCAATTCAGATGGGTCTCAGAAAAAAAAAAAAAAGAAAGAAAAGTCTTCTTTCAAGGCTATTATCTTGCTTGAAATCCTGTTTTAAATATCAAATGCTGAATATCACTCTTTTTTCCCCTTTGCACACCATAGAACACACTGACAGACCTCTGGGCTGATGACCTTGGAACCAATTAGAAATAAAGATCTATACTTGTAAAATTGAAAAAGAAAATTACATTAATATTTTTTCAAAATATGGCTCCCATCACAGAAGGTATTCTTCACTATGCTTACATAGAATTCTTTTGTCCTGCTTGCTTCAACTGGCTTTCTTTGGGGGAACAGAGGTTAATAGGGAGAAATGAAGCTATTTCTTGTGCCCTGTTTAGAAATGATCTCTTCCTCTTCATTTTAACTGCTGGAGAATAAAGTCTCTTTTATCCTCTCAGTACAGGGCTTCATCTTCTCAGAAGGTTCTCCATTGGCTTTTCTATTTCCTCCCCATAATTTGAGCTCCCTACCCCCACGTGTTTGAATCTTAATGGAAAATAGATCTGCAACCCGTCACTTTTAAGAATCTTCTTCATAGGGCTCCCCAGCTACCTTCCCTTTACTGCAAACCCTTTAAAGTTTGCGTGCATGCACATGCATGTGCACACATGTGCGTGTAATAATAGGCCCTCTGTCCCTTCCTTGTCTTGATTACTCTTACAGACTACATGTACTAATAATTTTATATTTGACTTTGACTGTTATTTCATTCCCTCTAGTTCTAAACCATTATTCTACATTTTTCAGAGGCTTATTATGACTCACTGGGCAGTCAAAGAAACATAATGAGTCCAAGATGATTGCACATGGTGGTGCTCCACAAATAGATATTAAACAGCTCATGAAATCTATAAATGTCCTTACTATACTGAGTGCATTATAAAGCTATGAATCAATAATCCAGGCAAGTTTTTTTTAATGTTCTCTAAAAATCTAGCTCTCCAGACTTCTTTTCTCCCAGACACAAAAACTGTATGCATATAGGAAAAAGAAAGCCAAAGAAAATGAAGGAGGAGGAAGAGGAGAAGAAGAGAGGGAGAACAAAGGAGAAATGGAGAAGAATACAAAGAGAGATAAGAAATTTTTTAAATGGCATAAGCCTTTTCTCACAGCTTTTTGACAGTTGCCCACGTAAGGAATAAACGACAAAAGGCAGGAAGTAGGCACTCAAAAAGGATGTATTGAATGAGAAAAGATGTTTTATAACCATATTTTGGACTGAGTTTATACATTGGTTTTCATAGTAACCTCTATTCAATGTTTACTCTGTGCCTGGAACTGTGCATGTATTCACTCAGTAATTTTTAAATGTGAGGAAGGAACTGATATGATCCCCACTTGCCGGGTCATAATAGCCGAGGCCACTGAAGGGCAATATGCAGGCTGAATGTTGAAAAAAAGCCAGTGATCAGGGCAAATTCCTGAGGGTACTGGAAAAAAAACGAATGAGGAGTTAATTGAGCTTAGTTCTTGATATAGCTTGAATCTGTGTCCCCATCAAATCTCATGTTGAATTCTAACCCTCAGTGTTGGAGGTGGAGCCTGGTGGGAGGTGACTGGATCAAGGGGGTGTAGTTCTCATGGATAGGTCACACCATCCCCTCAGTGCTGTTTTCGTGATAGTGGGTGAGTGAGTTAGCATGAGATTGGGTTGTTTAAAAGTGTGTAGCACCTCTTCCCTCTTTCTTTCTTTCTCCTGCTCTGGCCATGTAAAGTGTTGGCTCCCCTTTTGCCTTCTACCATGATTGTAAGTTTCCTAAGGCCTCCCCAGAAGCAGATGCCACCATGCTTTCTGTACAACCTGTAGAACTGTGAGCCAGTTAAACCTCTTTTCTTTATAAATTACCCAATTTCAGGTATTTCTTTATAGCAATGTGAGAACAGACTAATACAGTTCCCCCTTTAGGATCCTGTCTGTTTATGAATGATTCCAACATCTATTAAGTGGCCCAACTCAAACATCTGGGCATCATTTCAGACTTACTACCGGACCCAATTCCTCACCAAATTCCTAAATAGTTCTCACGTATACTTCCTGCTGCCCCACCACCACTACCAAATTTCATATTGTGACTGATTCTTGCACTGATCATTGAAGGAACATGCCAAACAATCTCCCTGCTTCCAGTCCTGCTTTGTCCCACACTACATACCAGAGAAATATTTTGAAATTCCAATCAGGTTATGTTACTTTTCTGCTTAAAAATCTTTCAGTAATTTCCCATTGTCTTCAGGATAGAGCTCAAACTCATTCACAGAACATACAGAGTCCTTCATGATCTCTCCCTCACCTCCCCTCCAGCCTCATCGCTTACCATCCTCCCACCTACCAGTCCTTCCCTGCAGTCACCTTGATCATTTGTACCTTCCCCAGGACACTTTCAAGTCTCTGAGCCTCCATATCTCTCTGAAATTATTTCTCGCTTCTCATTATTTCTTTCAAGACATTGTGTGTTTTCAAGACATCTTTTAAGACTTAGCTCTGTTTTCCTCTGGGACACTTTCCCCATTCTCCTGCCCCTTCTTTCCTTTTAACTAACTGCTCCTTCACTACCTCCAATATACATACATCTCAAAAGTGGTTTTCATGCCTACATCTTCCAGGGTCCCAACAGAAAACAGATGACACCCTCTGATCAAGCTAAATATGAGGAAAGTTTATTTACAAGGAACTAATTATAAAGTTGTGGGTGTAGTTAAGTGAAACTATAGGAACTGGTATAGAAACTGGATTAGCAGCAGCAGTGGAGCTCTCATTATCTGTAGGTCATAAGAGAGAAGGTAAGGGAGACAGTAGGTGAGTTTGGGATGAGCAGTGATACTTGATGGAGTCATCCTTCCAGGGAGAGAAAGAAATACTCCAGAGCTGCCTCTCCTCTCTCCCCAGGTCTCCTAAAGTGCTGCCTGTCAGTTGAAGCCAACAAGAAACCAGATGGCCCAGGAGTCTTGTTGACGTGGTCCATGTAGACCAATCTCCCAGAGAAGAGCAAAGGTGGTGTAAGGGAGGACAGATTATTCCTCTACCCTCTTAGGTTCTGCAGCTGGGCCTGAGAATTAAACTGACAAAAGACAGATTAAAGGAGAAAAGCATATACATTTTATTTGATGTTAATATTTTTGCATGGCATAGGAGCCTTCATAGAAAAAAGAAATGAAGGGGCCCGAGAGGGTATATACCATTTCAACAAAGAATGATCAACTGTGGAGATGTGACAAGAAAAAAGCAGAAGGAGTTTGGACCAAGGCAGCAAATTGTGGGAAAGTGACTAGGAAATATTGGAGAAACTAGTGGAAGATAAAGGTTGTTTTAGTAGGTTTGTTTGTACAGATTCATCTTGACATTCACTCTCTGTTTTCAGTAATAGGAATGTTCTCTTCTTCCTGGTACAGGGAAGGGAAGACACTTTTTTTTGTAGGAAATCTGTGTCAGCTTTCAGGTAGAAAGGGAGAGATCAGAGAGCCTTTCTTACGTCTGCTGTTCATTCAGCTCAAAATAATCTTTTTTTTTTTTTTTTTTTTTTTTTTTTTTTGGAGATGGAGTCTCGCTCTGTCGCCCAGGCTGGAGTGCAGCGGCCGGATCTCAGCTCACTGCAAGCTCCGCCTCCTGGGTTTATGCCATTCTCCTGTCTCAGCCTCCTGAGTAGCTGGGACTACAGGCGCCCGCCACCTTGCCGGGCTAGTTTTTTGTATTTTTTAGTAGAGACGGGGTTTCACCGTGTTAGCCAGGATGATCTTGATCTCCTGACCTCGTGATCTGCCAGTCTCAGCCTCCCAAAGTGCTGGGATTACAGGCTTGAGCCACTGCACCCGGCCCAATAATCAATATGTTAAAGTTGCATATTTTAGAGTAGCATATTCTGATTCCTATCAGTGGAGAAAGATCGAGTAAACCTGGAGGTGCCCAGTGCCCTTTTTCTGTGTCCCACAGCTTCCCGTGCACACCTCTTCAAACCCATGCCTCCTGCTAAATTTTAACTGCTCCACTCCCTAGCTAGTCTCTCGGCCATGTTGAAAGGCAGTTGGGCCTCTCACCTCTTTTCACCAGTGTGTACCACAGTGATTGGCACATAACTAATGGTAACTGAACTCAATATATATTCTCTAAAATTAAATAACAAAATTTTGAATGTATACATGCCAGAATTGTTGGAGACTTTAGGAAATATTTAGTTCACTCTTCTTATTTCAAAGATGGAAAAACTAAAACCAAGAGGTGAATAGCCTTGTTCAAGAGCTAAAATTAATACACAGCATTAATGGTATGGTATACACAGTATTAAAGGAATGGTATACACAGTATTAATTTTCAGGACCAGATTTTAGTTTTTCTAATTCCCAACCTTCTTCTACTACTTAATTTTAACTGTAATCTCAGGTTATTCCTTGGAAGCAAAATTCACACGACTTTTCCATTAAACTAAGAGTCTTATGTTTTGGCAACAAGAAAGAGACAGTGAGAGGGGTTGGATCTGCCTGCTTTGAGTCCTTTGCCAAAAACAATCTCTGAGCTCTCTGGATAAGCAACACTTGCAAACCTAGCAAAGTGCCACAAGTTGGAGTCATGAAATGAAGCGCGAGGCTCGGGAATAACGCCTTTACACAAACTACCTCTGGTGGTGGGTGGTGAGAGTGGTTTTGTTTTAACATCCTATTAGCACATTATCTTTCATTTCCAAAGCCTTTATTGGTTCCAAGCCTACAGGTGGTGATGTGGGGTGGGAGGGAGTTTGAGTAAGATGTTCCTTAGTTGGGAGGCAAAGCTGTTGGTGCCTCCTCGTTTGATGAGTCAGCCATCAGCTGCTGCTGCTGCTGCTGCTGCTGCTGCTGCTGCTGCTGCTGCTGCTGCTACCACTGCTGCTGTTTTTTTTTTTTTTTTTCCCCTTGGGAAATGCAACCATTGCTTCTGAAATGGTTGCATGCCAAGTGCAAAAGATGGAAGCATTGATCATACTGGATTGGAATCACCAGTTTATTTATCTGCCCTCACTGAACTGTGTGCTCTTGGAGAGCATAGATTATGCCCTTTGTCTAGGTAACTCCAGATCCTGGCCAAGTGTCTAATGCTTTTTTTGGTGACACCACAAAAAAATGGGAAAAAAAAATGCTAGGTGGACTTGAGAACATGGACTCAGTGATCAGGGATGCAATTCTAAGGCCTAGCACTCTGATGAGCATTCTTATGTCTTCTCACTTCTCTAACAGAGGGTGGTTCTAGTACCATCATGCAGCTGTTGCAATGATCCAAGAAGATTGTGTGATTGAAACTTCATGTGATACAAACTGTAAAATTTGGGTATAGCTTAAATTTCCCAGAAGCTATTGGCTAACCCCATGACTTTGTGCAAGTTAAACCACCTATGAACCTCAGTATCCACAGCAGTAAAATAAGAAGGTTAGAAACTATGATGTACATGGTCCTTTTCTGCTCTGAAATTCTCCTAAATTTCTTTGCTGTCAAACACCCTAACTCTCTTCTTTGACAGGGTAGAAGACAGTCCGTGAAGCTGCCACTAAAAAGGATAAAAGGAACTATGTGGGTTTATGATCACAACCAATTATGCTACTGCCAAAAGAAAACAGCACTGAATATTTTAGTTTCTCAGAGGACGTGCAATGTTTGAAAATCATCTTCCTTCTTGCATTTAAAAAAAAAAAGAAAAAGAAGAAGAAAAGTGGGAGAGCCATCACATTCTGTGCATAACTTTTCTACTTATAGACAAAATTTTCAATTCATTTTTTTCCTTTCTGGAGGTGTGAGGGAAAATTCCCATAGCTGTAGGAGTGTGGAAGTCAGGGGACTAGAGGAGAATGTAAGTGTGATCGTGGGACTACACTTAATTCATTAAAATGTGTGGTTTATAAAACCACTTTGCCAAAATGAGCTTTGTGGGAAGGAGAAGGCAGCAGGGATATGGATGCGTGGGGGAAAGGGAGGAGTAAGAAGTGCCAAGAGAGAAGGAAGTCTTATTTGTTGCTAAATGTTGAATCCCACATAAGAATATGTCATGAGCCAATTTAGGGAAATTAAAATGCAACTTGGGGGAGTGCAAATCTATTAGGCACAGATATTACGTGTTGACATTATTATCATCCTATTTTTATATAAATTGTGAACATTCTCCAGTGACTTTAAAAAGTTTGGGGAAACTTTTTTTTTAGTTATCCTCCTTTCACATTTTCTCTCTTATCCTAGGTGAAATGGCAGTAGTATAACAACATTGTGCTTTTATTCCTTTCCTGTCAATACTGTGAATTGTTTCGGAAACAAACTGCATTATTTAGGTTAACATTGGCTGCTGTAACAAATAAACCTCAAACTTTTGTGACTTAACACAACAGAATTTTATTTCTCATTCACCGAACAGTCTGGTGCGAGTATTCCTGGTGGGCACATCACTTTCCTCAATGAGATAACTCAAGGATTGAGGCTCTGCTATGGCTTGAATGTGTCCCATCCAAAATTCGAGTGTTGCCAATGTGATAGTATTCAAAGGTAGGGCCTTTAAGAGGTGATTAGGCCATAAGGTCTCTACTCTCATGAATCAGATTAGGTGTCCTTATAATAGGTCTTGATAGAGGAAGTTTATCCCTTTTTGCCCTTCTGCTATCTACCATGTGAGGATACATCTCTTCTTCCCCCCAGGGGTTGCAGCATTGAAGGCACCATCCTGGAAGCAAAGACTAGACCCTCACCAAGCAGTTAACACACTGGTGCATTGATCTTGGACTTTCCAGCCTCCAGAACTGTGAAAAATAAATTTCTGCTCTCAATTAATTACCCAGTCCCAGGTATTCTGTTATAGCAGCACAAAGCTTAGGCAGGCTCCTTACATATTGTGGCTCCACTGTCTCCTGTGAGCTGGGAGTTAGGTTCTAGCCATATAAAGAGAAAAAAAAGATGGAGAAGGCACACATGCTTCTTAATGGTCGTGGTTCAGAAGTAACAAATACCAATTTTATATATTCTACTGACCCAACCCAGATGCAGGGGTGTGCTGGGAATGGAGTCTCTGATTGGGCAGCAGGGATCAGGGATCAAAGATCAGGAAAGATTCCAGGGTGAATATTTTACTAGGTGAGGAGGACCATGAATTCTGACAAACAGTTTTTGCTGCTCCACCCAATCCTCATCATCACTGTTAAACACAAAGAGAAATGGCATCACTTTTTGTCCATTGATTGTAACTCTTTCTTTAAAGACTTTTAAGGCAGAATCCTAATTCATCTCTTCTATGAAACTTTCATGATTCAAAGGGAAGTCCCTGCATGGGCACTGCCAGCTTCTGCCTCTATGCTTTTTCCTGAACTTTCTCCACCTCTGGAACGTACTTCGGGTAAGACACCTGTGCCTGATCCTTGTGATCTCTTCTTGGATCTGTTATTCCTCTGCTTGTTCACCTCAGGGGATCCCCTCTCTCAGAGACATTTTTTCTGTCAAAGAATTACTAAGCATTCACAAACTAGTGGGGAGATAGCTTTTCTTTAAGAAATCTCTTGGCAGGCAGACCCCCCAAATCATACCCAGGATATCCCTATGTCAAAACTCACCAGGAACAAAAGGGTTCCTTTTCCTTATTTATAAGTCAATGTTAGAGCCAACTCTATTTTAGAGGTGTAAAACTGAGATCTAAGGAGGTTAAGTAGAGCTTTGCCTGAAATTTCACAACTAGTTTGTGAAGAACCAAGCTTAGGATCCAGGAGTCCTGACATTCCACTAACACTCTTTCCATTCTGTCATAGAGTCTTAAGAGCACAAGGCCACATGAGCCAATACCAGTACGCATTCTCAACTCATGGAAGACACAGACACTTAAGTGAGTATGTGTATATACATGTGCTGTGTGTGATTATTTTTTCCTGCCAGGCTTGTCATTTCCCTTTACCACCCAACAATTATTATTTCTTAGAACATGTAATATTGTTTTAGGTCTCCACAATATTTCCACTACGGCATGGCATTTGCTGGGTGTATTAGTCTGTTCTCACATTGCTATAAAGAACTACCTCAGACTGGGTAATTTACAAAGAAAAGAGGTTTAATTCACTCCTGATTCTGCAGCCTGCACGGAAGCATGGCTGGGGAGGCCTCAGGAAACTGACCATCATCAATGGAAGATGAAGAAGAAGGAGGCGCATCTTACATGGCCAGAGAAGGAGGAAGAGAAAGAAGGGGGAAGTGCTACACCCTTCTAAACAACTAGATCACCCGAGAACTCACTGTCATGAGAATAGCAAGGGGAAAATTTGTCCCCAGGATCCAATCACCTCCCACCAGGCCCCTCCTCCAACACTGGGAATTGCAATCTGCCATGCGATTTGGATGGGGACACAGAGCTAAACCATATCAGTAGGTGACTAGTTAGTCATTTTTTTCTTTTACACAGAAGCTAGTGTGGACATAAATTATCATAGCATCAAAGATACCTAGAGATAAACCAATTAAAAATATGCACAGGATATCAAAGTCAGGTCTAAATATTATTGAAAGAAATTGAAGAAGACCTAAATAAATTAAAAAATACATCACTTTTTTGAACTGGAAGGATCTCATCTCTGTAAATAAGTCAAACCTCTCCAAATTGATCTACAGAATCAATATAATGCCAGTCTAAATCCCAGGAAGGTGTTTTGAGGAAATTGGCAGGCTAATTCGAAAACTAATATAGGTATGTCAAGTCTTAACAGTAACAGAGACAATCTTGAAGAAAAATGAAGTGGGAGGATATCATGACTCACTTTTAAAAGTGCACCAAGTAAAACAGAGTGGCATTTGTCATGGGATAGAAAAATGGACCAATAAAAAGAATTGAAAATCTGGAAACAGATCCATGCATATATGTATACTTGATTTGATTTACGACATAGGGAATCATGGGGAAAGGATAATCCCTTAATAAATGACACTGGTTCAATTACATATTCATATGGAAAAAATCTTGATCCCTACCGCACACTATACACAAATATCAATTCCAAATGTGAAAAGCAAAACAATAAATCTTCTAGAGGGTTTGGCAAACTTTTTCTGTAAAGAGTCAGAGAATAAACATTCTGGGCTTTGTGTGCCATAAGGTCTGTTGTAGCACAAAAGTAGTCATGGGTGATGTGTAAATGAATGAGCATGACTGTATCCCAATAAAACTTTATTTACAAAAACAGTTGGCAGAATGGATTTGGATCACAGTCCATAGTTTGCCAACCCCTGTTCTAGAAGTTAACATGGGAGAATATCTTTATGATCTTGGAAGAAGATTTTTAAATAGTCACAAAATATCCTAATCACAAAGGCAAAGATACATTGCGGTCCTTTAATTTTAAGACGTTCTGTTCACCCCAAAATACCACTAAAGTACTGAAGAGGCAATCGATATAGTGGGAGAAATTATTTGCAACACATATAATGCATGTCTAGAATATATAAAAACTACAAATCAATAAGGAAGACAAATAACCCAATGCCATGTTCAGACACTTCACTAAAGGTAGCCAATTGCCAATTAACATTTTCAAAGGTACTCAACTTTATCAGTCTTCAGGAAAATAAAAATTAAAACCACAATGACATGCCACTACACACCTACTGGAACGATTATAATTTAGAAGACTGACAATACCAAATGTTAGCAAGGATTTTGAACATACACACTGTTGATGGAAGCGTAAACTGGCACATTTCCACTTTGGAAAACTCTTTGGCAAGTTTCCTCTAATGCTGAGTACTATATGCATACTTTCTGACTCAGCAATTCCACTTGCAGATATGTACTCCCACAGAAATATACACAAAAGACATGTATAAGAATGTTCGTGGCAGCATTATTCATAATAACCTCAAATTTTAAACAACCTAAATAACCATGAAATGGACAGTTAAATGGGTAAATAACTCAAAGTATATTTATAGAATGGAAAACTATTCAGCAATAAAAATACATGAACTCCTTTTACATGCAAATCTACTGAAACTTTCAAATGTAACAGTAAGTGAAAGTAGCCAGAACTGAAAGAATACAGAATGTATGATTCTAATTATATGTGACTCAAATACAAATATAAGTAAAACTAACCCATGGCATTATAAGTCAGAACAGTGGTAACCTTTGGAGAGAAGGAAGAGCATGATAAATTGGAATATTCACTGGGTTTCTTGGGAGTTGATAATGCTCTATTTTTTAACCTGAGTGGCACTTTCACAGGTACATTCATTTTATGATAGCTCATTGGACTATATACTTATGATCTATATAATTCTCTGTATATATGCAATACTTCATTTAAAGGTTTTAGAAATCTATTGGAGAAAAAGAAAAAAAAAAAAAAACACTGCCTCCTGTTCCAACTACATGTTTCAATCGCCAGAGCAGGTCAGACACAATAGCTGTACAGATGCTTAGGTAGCACTGAAACACTACTAGACAAAGAAACATGGCTTACAAGTGTTCACACGGTCTCCTTACACTGGCTCAAAGACCCAGCTGGCTCTAATACATTAAACTTAAAAGGTCACCAAGCCTGGTGACCACCTCACAGAAGAGACAGATTCTAGATACACCCAGAGAAGTTCATCTCAGAACTATCAGGTCAGGAAAATGAGGTTATGAAATCAGAACTGTAAAGCAATTCTGTTCTCTAGCAACTGCCTTACGTTGGTCTCTTTCCTGCTCCTATTCTCTGTTAAGTCTTGTAAAAGTGGTTTTACTCACAGGACAAGTGGTTCTCTATACTAGGCAGCTTAGATTTAGGTTTCCCTAAAGATGGGTTGAATTGATTGCATATATTTGGAGCTCTATTGCTTTTTAATACCCAATAGCAAAGAATTCTATTCCTGAATCCTAGAACTTCAATCTTCATGAGACAGCGAAAGGGCATTTCGACCCTCTCAATCAAAGTCGAAGAATATTTATTCCATCTCCTTCATATTTCCTCTTCTCGTCCTTGAAATCTTAATTAAAACTTCCTAAATTCATTTCCTCTAAGTATACCACAGTAGCCAGAACCCTTATTGGCATTGAGAACTTTCCTTGGCACAGGTATAATTGCTCCTCTGTCAGTGTCCGGTGGAAGCTAACCTGAGTGGCGTGTTTTCGTAAGCTTTGGTGGTTGAGAGGATGCCACCAGGATGGCAAGAAGGGGATGTGTCAGACACCTCACCTTGAAAGGAGCACAGGCCTTGAAGTCAGACAGACTGAAGCTCCAACACAGTGCCCAGCACTCACTAGATGCTCGACCTTAAACAAATTATTTAATGTAGTTTAGAATCAGTTCCTATATTATAAAATAAATAAAATAGTGTTTATCTGGTAGAATGGCATAAAGTAAGAAGAGGAGGAGGAAGAGGAGGATGAGGAAGAGGAGGAAGGAGGAAGACCATAAATAGAACTGCTGTGTGCCTAGCATTGTTCTGTGTGCTATATATATGTTGACTTATTTCTGTGTAAGTGTCACAGCAATCCTAGAACATAGGCTCTGTTCATATCACCAGTTTATAAATGAGGAGCCCAGGCATAGAGAAGTGAAGGAACTTGCCCGAGGTCAGATGGCTACAAAGTGGTGGAGGGAGGACACTGATCCAAGCAGTCTGGCCGCAGGGTCCACGTTCTTATGCACAACACCCAACTGGTTTCTTGCCCCTAGAGTAGAGGCAATCAAGCATGGATTACTCACTTCAAGTAATGCTTCTTTCATCCCCTTTCTCACAAAGCTCAATGGCATATCTAATATTTAGGTTTAGGAAGAGAGAAGTTAAGAAGATCCTTGTATGTTTCTCTCATTTAATAGCACCCCCTGTATCTTACTTTCACCTCCTCAGTGAACGACTTAGAGAATAGGGCTGCTTGGGTAAGTTCTTTACTCAACATGCACACGATGAGCACCTATGGCACGCCAAGCACTATCGTAGGTAATAAAGGAGCCAAGGGGCCACGCCAGTTTCTTCTCTACTCTTCCTCTCTCACTGGAATCATAAGTCCACATGAAATGCTGTGGCCTCAGGACTAAAGAAAAAAGTCTAGGCCAATGACAGGCCAATACTCATACAGCCCTAGCTTGTCCATCAGCTGCCAGAGAGGCCTGCATGAATCCAGAAATAAATCCAATCCGGAGTTATGTGGAGAGAGCCTACTCCAGCCTGGATTTGCTCCTGAAACAGCAAGTACATTGTTCCTAACTCCAGGCCACGCTTGCCAGTGGCAGCTCATGACCCTCCAGAAATTACTTTGCCTTTATAGAGCAGGCTGTAATTTTAACTCCCACTCCCCCGCCACCAACTTTATTTTTTCATCAAAAATTAATTTAAACACCAATGAAAGCTCAGAATCCATTCACTCTGATTGGCAAGAAAGGAAAGAGAAAAGAAAAGCAAAAACACATTTTGTTGTTTGCCATACCTGAACTGGCAGAGTCTTCAAGAGTTGTACTGAGGTTGGAATTTAACACTCCCTCCTCCAACACAAACACTCCTGCGGTGGGGGGAGGCAGGGGAATGTGCTCACTAGGCCGCCCTCAGATCTGTGCGTTGACGGTGAAAACAAGGCCCTAAAACGCATGTCCAGGAAAACTTGAATAAGTCGTGACCTACACAAGGTAAACCTTGCTACTGACTGCTTCTCCTTTCCTCTCCCCGCTTCCATCTTTTTCCTTCCCACAGAGCTTCTCCTTTCCTTCGCAAAGCTTGGGAAGCACCCTCTGTAGAAACTAAACTGTACATGAAAATCCAGGTCCCAGTCCACCATTCCAAAGCCATCAGTACCTTCAACAGGGGAAGCTAAGACTAAGAAATGGGACTTGGAGAGCTTTCCTGAGACCTCCTTTCCAGTCGTATCTGCCTTCCTACAAGCCCTTGTTTGAGAAGTGTGTATTGAGATGGAATAACCTGTAGGACTTCTGGGTATTTCTCTCTAGGCTTCTGGCCCAAGCTTGTATCTTTGGAATGTTCCCAGAGTTGGCCCAAGAGCCATGGTGATCATAGCAAGTCCAGGCTCTAGTGATGTGGGCACTGTGGAAAGTTTCCTGAGGAGTGTGTCATGTTGAATCAAATGTGAATGCTTCCCCTAAACTAGATGTTCTTGAAGTTTATGTAAATAGAAGGCAGGAGAAGCTCGAGTAACTGCAGTTCTCCCCATTTGAATCATTGGTTTTACTCTTTGCACTGTGTCCAATGCAGCCCACTCTGCAGAGCAATAGGAGCCAATCCCAAGGCTCCAAGGGTCAAGCGGAAGGAGAGAGCTGACAGCTCCCAGTAAAGGAAAAAGCAGGGTTACTGTCCAGCTTTCTGGAGTTGCAGGATTAGTTTTCTGCTGGACTCCCCAAGTGGCAATCTACAGGCCTCTTTCCAGAATTACCAGACTCTGAGGAGACAATAAGAAAGAAATTAAAACAGTTTTTGAAAAGTTTTCCAAAGTTGGTGAATGCTATATAAAGCCCCAGTTGACTTTGGTATTTGCTCGGCTACAGGGAGAGGGGAACACGATATGATTTGTGGGTGTGTTGGTTGCAAGTTTTGGCCAAGGCCTAGGTTGTTCCGAATTAAGACTGAGGAAGCAGAATTTTCCTTAGGGCCTTGGTACTGACTTTGAGCTGGAATCTTCTAGAAGACCCCATAGAGTGGAAAAACGCTTGCCTATTATGCTTGTGTAACAGGATTATAGATTATTTCACTCTGAGAATCTTTATGAAATGACCTAGGAAGCCTGAACCTCAAAATGTTGAGAAATCTTCGAAGCTGAGGGGATGCTGGGTTGATTCTGGGTGTTGGAACTAATATTTCCACTTGGGTCTTGTGTTGTCTGAGGTTGGACTCCCCAGAAGCAGACCCTGAGTGATTCATTTAAGGAATATCGCCAGGAAAAACTGGTGAGAAGTGGGCCCCAGAAGTAAAGGAGGATGCCGGGACAAGATGCAACACTGAGCAAAGCCTCAGGAAAGGAAATGCTGAGATGTGACTTATCGTCTCTCCAGATCTTCCTGTGTACTGTCACTGCTGTCCTGGCCAGGGACCAAGGAAGCTGGAGTATTTACACCTCCTCTCACCTGTCATTCACCAGTTAAAGACTGTCATTTCTAGAAGGAAGTCAATCTTCATTATTGCACTATCAAAATAGTTTCTGGACCGACGGCAGCTCTCTGATAAAGAGATACAGCTGCTGCTTGAGCACAGCTGGACCTGGGTACATGAAAATAATAAAGGGCTTGTAAGGGGAATGGTCCAAACACTAAGTGAGTCAGCTATATATTGTCTGGACTTGCTATGGACTGAACTGTGTCCCCACTAAATTCGTACGTTCAAGTCTTAACCCCTCAATGTGACTCTATTTGGAGATAGGCCTTTAGGAGGTAATTAAGGTTAAGTGGGATCACAAGGGTGGACCCCTAATCCAATTGGACTGGTGGCCTCGTAAAGACAGGAGGAGACACCAGGGATGTCTCCCCCTGTCTCTTTTCATGCACACTCAGAGGAAAGGCCATGTGAAGACACAGCCAGAAGCCAGCTGTCTGCAAATCAGGAAGAGAGCCCTCACCAGGAATGAAATTGCCACCTTGATCTCGGACTTCTCGCCTCCAAGAGTGTGAGAGAATAAAATTCTGTTGTTTAAGACACACTGTGTGTGGTATTTTGCTATGGCAGCTCTGGCAAGTCATTGCTTTGGGTCAGTCATATACAGAGTGGGTACATTTATCTGTAAGAGAAACTCCACTGATGCAATCCATGGTACACAAGTACCAAAGGCTGTGAGCGGTCACCATTGATTTGTCAATGCTGTGGGCCCTGCCATTGGTCCCAGAGTTAGTGTCAGCCAGTGGTCCTTTGGGGTCTTCCCCTCACCTCATCTTAAAGTTTTTGGTTCACATTCCCTCTGCTTTGCTTGACTGCATGGAGGTGGGGCAGATGCTGCATTTGCAGGAGAGCACCAGTGCGCTTTTCTGTTTTCTCCCCTACTTCCCAGTCATTCCATCTGAAAAGAATGCATAAAACCAGATTCTGAAGAACCAGCATGTCTTTTTAAACTTCTTGGCCACCTGTCAGTGGGTGGAGATCCCACAACAAAGCAGGAACTATCTAGATTATAGATGTCCAGCCAACCTGCTCACATGGCCCCAAGGTGAGGCTTGAGCTCACAGTTGCTAGCCACTGAGCACCCAGGCCATGCTGAGCACAGCACCACAGGGCAGAGACTTCTGAAGTTACAGCCTTGCCACTTAACAGCAAGAAAGAGCTTCCTGAAGCCAAAAGCTCAACTATGTGCTGCTCAAGAATGGCATGCTGGTAGTGGCAGGCAGTCTGCAGAGGAACAGAGAAACTACATGGAGAAGCAGACCCGGGCTCAGTGTTACCTCCTTCTCCATAACTGTGGGACTGGCAAGGAGAAAGGAAAGTGGGGCAACAACCAAAAGAAAAGCCCAAATGATTGCTTTTGTCCAGGCACAAATATCGCTAGTTATGCCATGCCCCCACTGAGCCTCTAGATCCTTGTCAAATCCTCTTCCGCAGACTAAAAATAATCACTCACATATAAACAAACGTAAATATATTTTTAACATGCCTCAGAAAACCCACCTTCCTGTTGGGTTTTGGGGCTGTCTCTCCAAGTCAACTGGCATATCACAAAAGCAACTGCAACTGCTTAGAACTTTCCACCACATACAGGCAAATGTGACCCCAGGTGACATCTGACTATGAATGCCAAAGTGACTTGTGTTGTGAGATTAGAATCTCTAACTGCCTTGTGGTTTCAGAAAGCAGGAGAGGCCAGAACTTAAGAGAGGGTGAGGGCTTAAAAATTCAAGGTGAAGAGTTCCAGAAAAACCCACACATTTTGAGGGTCATTTGTGTGGCTTCCTGCGGAAGGTTTTAAAAGCTGGAGTACAGTACTGTTGAGACGTTAGCCAGTGGAAATAAAGGAAGCCTGCCACCCAGCCAAGCAGCTAGCTGGATGGCAGCCCCCAGTTGGGGAAGGTATTTCACCCTGTGAGGGCAGGCAGCGAAGGAAGAGAAACCAACCAACTGTCACCAATCTGAAAGAATTTGAGGGCCAGAAGTATAACAGCATGATTTAAAAAAAAAAAAAGTAATTTTTTAAAGGCATACACAGGACATATGATCCCTAAGTAATAGCTCGTAATTAATAAATAAACCCTGTGATCCTGCCAAAGTACTCTTTGTCTAACTCATTTGCAGACATTAGATGCCTCTTACCTCTTCTTTGCACTCATCATCATTCCACAAAAATAAGAGATTGGGGCAAATAAGGATTTGCATCAACGGGACATTTTGTGCTTTTCAAAGAGCAGTCCGTTCCACTGAGAGGTAAGAATAACATAATTAGAAGAAAATTGTGGGATGTGCCCATGGCCAGGTGTGGTGGCTCACACCTGTGACCCCAACACTTTGAAAGGCCGAGGTGGGAGGATTGCTTGAGGCCAGAAGTTCAAGACCAGCCTGGACAACATAGTGAGGCCCTGTTTCCACAAAAAAATTTTAAAAATTAGCCATGCATGGTGACACATGCCTGTAGTCCTAGTTACTCAAGGGACTGAGATGGGAAGATCACTTGAGCCCAGGAGTTCCAGGCTGTAGTTTGCTTTGGCCACACCACTGCACTCCAGCCTCGGTGTCAGAGCAAGGCTGTCTCTAAAGTTAATTAATTAGTTAAAAAAAGAATTGTGCCCAAATGGCTTAGAGCTGGTTAAGTGACAGATGTATTTTGCTGTGGACCAAAGTTAAGGTTGTTTGACTCTTAGGCACTTCTTTGGCCATGACCTCCTGCTTCTGGTTCTCCTGATAAAATGCTGGAAGCTCAGTCCAAGGTAACAAGGAAGAAGTGGGCTCAGGAGGACAGAGCTCTGGCTTCCCAGATGCACATTCATTCACAGGCTCCTACCTCTGCCATTGCAGGTTCCTTGACTTTGGCCTTCAGTCTTGACTTATTGTAATTTCTCTGCTTATGGGTAAAACGAGGAATTCCTGTCACATTGCCAACACCACCCCCTTTCTTCTCACCCCAAGGAGGGTGCAGAGAGGGGGCGAGACCAAGCCTGCCCAGAGTTGGAGTCTTGAGACGTGAGGTAACGTTGGTTCCCCATCTATGCTGAAACCTGAGGGAAATTGGCAGGGCTTATGAGGAGGGGAGGGCCAGCCTTGAGATTTTCTTTATGTTTGGCCTGGATGTAGTCCAACCTTAAACTCAAATGAAAACTTGAGAAATGTTATATTACCAAAGAGCGCATGTGTGTGTTTTGAGATGAAGGTAATGGAGTGGGTGGTGGCAGCCAGTCACAAAGCGCAGCTTCAATCCGGCTAAACAACTAAACCCTCACTGAAGAATCCAGGCCCTCTTGACCGCACCATAAGGAGGCGTCTTTACTACCCCAATTCTTGTATTTTGTGTTTGCACCCATCCAGGGAGCTCTTAGAACACCTGGGTCCCAGTCCCTCATGTGGTTACACACCTGAGCTAAGTCTCTTCACTTCTCTGATCCTCAACTTTTCCCATGCTCTAAATTAGAGGTATAAATCGAGTGTCAGGGATCTTTTCATTCAAAGAACCAAGTTCTAGTGCAATCACTGGCAAATGTAATTTCTAAATGTTAAAAGTCATCCATGCTTCCAAGATGCAATTGAAAAATGGTAAATGGGGCCGGTGCGGTGGCTCAAGCCTGTAATCCCAGCACTTTGGGAGGCCGGAGGACGGGCGGATCACGGAGCGTCAGGAGATCGAAGACCATCCTGGCTAACACGTCGAACCCCGTCTCTACTAAAAAAAATTACAAAAAACTAGCCGGCGGCGGAGGTGGCAGGCCCGGGCCCTGCTAGTCCCAGCTACTTCGGATGAGCGTCTTTGGAGGCAGGAGAATGGCGGTAAACCCGCGGAGGCGGGCAGCTTGCCCAGTGGGAGCTGGCAGATCAGGGGCCCACAGCACTCCAGCCTGGGTGGACAGAGCCCAAGGCTCGCCCTCTAAAAAAAAAAAAAAAAAAAAAAAAAAACGAAAAATGGTAAATGTTGAGAGGCTCAATGCATTTCGTTTCTTTTTCAAAGGGCCTTTCCTATTTCAGGCAACCGCGCCTGTGGTGAGTATGAGTGTATGAAAGCATATGTTTGCAAAACAGTTGAAATATTTGCGTATAATAGCATTTTCACAGCAGTTAGTATAAACAGGGAGAAACTTAGGAGTGGCTTTTCGTGGGTGTCTATGAAATGACAGATTGTGCAATTTTTAGGAAGAAAAAAGCTTGAAAGGAAAAACCCTAGAGGCAATAATATTTTGACCTTGAGAGAAAAAAATATGCTAGTTTGTGTATAGAAAATAAACTCTCCTTCAAAGTTTACGTTCAGAAAAATCTTGGTTGCTTGCTCATAAATAAATTGAGGACAGAATTGTTGATTATTGAGGTTAATGTTCTTTTACTAAAGTGGAAACATTGTATGTAATTAGATTAAGAAGAGATTTCGGTAGAAAGAGTGACGATGTGAGTAATCTTGAGTCAACAAAGGCACATTTTGATTTTATTAGCTAGCTATTAGAGCAATCTTTGGCATTTTATGTGTGATGCAGAGCATCAGGATGTAGCTGTTGAAAGTCATTTGTGTCCGCTGTCTGGACTAATTGAGCGACAATAATAAAACGCTGTTTTTAGATAAACAATGGGTGGCGGAGCTCCATCAGTCCCTGCAGGGAGCATGTTGATGCCTTTCAAAGAGCAACTGGCTGAGCTCACGTGCCACAGTCATTTCACAGAGGAAAGTCAAGTCGTTTAAATCAACTAAATTGAACGCAGTTTTGAAATGGAAATCAGTAATCCCAGTTTGGAGCTGCCTCCTTGTCAATGGAAAGCTAGAGGCTCAGATCGCCGTCTGGTTCTCTCCCAAATCTTATTCAAAGGCAGGAGGCCCCTGAGCCACGCAGATTTCAAGTTAGCAATACCAGGGAAAGGAATATCACGTGTGGTATGTTTTGTGTAGTGCGTTAGTGCCGAACAGGCTGACATGGAAATATCATCATAAACCCAAGCTGCCTGCTCTATGTCCCTCCCTTCAGTGCACACAAGATGGGCCCTAGACAGACGGACAAACAGAAGGCTTCCAGGAGGATGTAAGTGGGTAACGTGCTGCTGCCCTTGCCCAGTAGGAAGGAATTTCTCTTGGAGGCCTCCCTCCTCCTCAGAATGTGCCCTTTCTCCTTCCCCCATGCCCTTTAGAATAAAGCATGTCCAGAAGTGAACCTCAACTTTGCATCAAGATTAGGATCTCTGGTTACAGACTGAGAACAGAAGAAAGCAGGCTGGCATCCTCCGACTCACTTTATCTTAACGTAGGATCACACAACCACCAGGCTTTTGTGGCAGCCAAGGGGTGGCAGGGGGTTCTTCAACATCTCCCTCTTTTCAGCTATCAGCCTTGTGCAAACAGCCACATGACCTAGGGAAAGAGTGTGCTGGCTTGACAAACACGGCTTTGAGATAGGTTCACGGCACTCCACAAACTAATTGCATCTTCCTCACCCTGCTATAAAATGTTGTTGTTGACCAGCACAATAGCTCACTCCTGTAATCTCAGCACTTGGATGAAGCCGAGGCTGGAGGATCACTTGGGCTCAGGAGTTTGAGACCAGCTTGGAGAACATAGTGAGACTTTGTCTCTACTAAAAATAAAAATAAAAAATGAGGCTGTAGTCCCAGCTACTCAGGAGGCTGAGGTGGGAGGATCACTGGAGTCCAGGAGATTGAGGCTGCAGTAAGTGGTGACCATGCCACTGCACTTTAGCCTGGATGACAGAGTGAGATGGTTTCAAAAATACACAAATACACACACACACACACACATAGTCACCACTGAGCTTTAGGAAGCTGGGTGCAGTCCATTGACATTTTCATTCAGTAGCTCTTACCTGAATACTTGCTAGGCATAAGGTCCTGTGCTGCCTGCTGGGGATATATCATTGCAAAAGACCAACACATGGCACTTGAAGATAGATAGATGATAGATAGATAGATAGATAGATAGATAGATAGATAGATAGATAGATAGACAGACAGACAAATACAATACAATAGACTATTGGTCTGTTGATACACGTTTAGGAGGTCATGAGTGGCTTTCCCCCTCCCAGCACACCCAGCCCTAGATCAGTCAGTTGTCTTTTAGAGCTTACAAGGGAGGAAAAAAAATATTTTTTCTGCTGTTCTTCTAGATTCCTCAGCAGGGGCCTATAAATTGGGCTGACAAAAGACAGATTAGCAAGAGAAATACAAGCAGCAGTTTATTAACATGTGCACCCTGATTACACATGGAAATACCTAGAGGTGAGTAACCCAAAGGAGTGGTTAGAACTCGGGCTTATATACCACCTTAACATAAAACACAGGAAAAGGGGTTTGAGGCTTCTGGGGGAGGCAAGTTATGGGATGGTGACCAGGAAAAGTATGGTAGACAAGAGTTGTTTAGTAAGGTTTGTTATGTAGATTTAAAATAGTACCTTCTTCACTGATAAAAGTTGCTAAGAGTACTCCTTTTCCTGGTATGAGAAAGGGAGATATCTCTACAGATCTAAATTTCCTTTATTAAGGAAAACCATGTGCCTTGGTTTTAGGGTTTTCCTGAGACTGCTAGTTCTCAGTGGCCTCGAGCTCAAAACAATCCATACGCCAAAGAGGCATATTTTGGGGTGGCATATTCTGGTACCTCTCAGGCTACTCCTCACACTATTTTCACTTGACTTCCTAGTCACCTCATCTGCTCTTCACCCTGGACACTAGAGAAAATTCTCTGGCTCTGTCATAACCGAAAGCACGAAGTTCTTTCTGTGCATTCCTCTAATCTAAACCATTGTGACAGATTAAAACTAGGCTTTGTACAATCTTTAGTTGATGACTCCTCTGAGTACTGCCCCTCTGGAACATAGGCCAAGACAAGCAGCCAAAACATGTCTTCACCTTCTCTCTTAAGAGCTTCTTCCTGACTTTCTTGCATCTTGGACATATTTTAGTAATTTCTTAAAAAGTATTTGCAATGGTTAATTTTATGTGTCAACTAAACTAGGCTATTGTGCTCATTTGCTTGGTCAAGCACCAGTCTGGATGTTGCTGTGAAGGTGTTTTCTTTTAGATGTGATTAATATTTTAAATTAGTAGACTTTGAGCAAATTAATTTTTCTGCATAATTTAAATGAGCTCAGAGGACAGAGCATCAGGCCAAAGATGGTTATTCTCAAAGCTTAAAATCTAATGGAATTTATCCTGCTAGGTTTTGAACCTGCTCAGAACTTTTGAGTCCCCTTTTCCTTCTGATTTCTCCTTTTTGGAATGGGCAGCCTGTCCTATACCTGTCCTAACATTTCTATCTTGCAAGTAAACTTGTCTGGTTTCATAGGCTCACAGCTAGAGAAAAATGTTGCTCCAGAATGAATCACACTGAGTGTCGCACACACCTCATTTAGATGATATTTAAAAGAGATTTTGAACTTAGAGTTGATACTAGAATACATCAAGACTTCCAGGAGTGTTGGGTTTGGGTGAATGCATTTTGTATGTGAAAAGGATGATCCAGAGGCTGGTCTGTGACAGGCTGAATTATGTTCTCCTGACCCAAATTCATGTTTTGAAATCCTAACCCTAGTGCCTCAAAATGTGACTCTATTTGGAAACATAGTTGTTGCAAATATAATAATTAGTTAAGATGAGGTAATACTGGAGTAGGGTGAGTCCCTGATAACAATATGACTGGGTATCCTTATCAAAAGAAAAAATTTGGGCCAGGCGTGGTGGCTCATGCCTGTAATCCCAGCACTCTGGGAGGCCGAGGCAGGTGGATCACCTGAGGTCAGGGGTTCGAGACCAGCCTAGCCAACATGGTGAAACCCCATCTCTACTAAAAATATGAAAATGAGCTGAGCGTGGTGGCGTGTGCCTGCAGTTCCAGCTACTTGGGAGGCTGAGGCAGCAGAACCACTTGAACCTGGAAGGCAGAAGTTGTAGTAAGCTGACGTAGTGCCACTGCACTCCAGCATGGGCAACAATGAGTGAGACTCTGTCTCAAAGAAAGAAAGAAAGAAGGAAGGAAAGAAAGAAAGAAAGAAAGAAAGAAAGAAAGAAAGAAAGAAAGAAAGAAAGAAAGAAAGA
>NW_016822715.1:573930-600250 GCF_001698545.2 Rhinopithecus bieti | reverse complement strand
GAAAGAAAGAAAGAAAGAAAGAAAGAAAGAAAGAAAGAAAGAAAGAAAGAAAGAAAGAGAAAGAGAAAAAATTAGACACAAACACACACACACAGAGGAAAAACACCATGTGAAGTTTGGATTCATGCTGCCACAAGTCAAGGAACTACCAGAAACCGGGAGGGAGGCCTGGAACACTAGATCCTTCCCCGGTGCCTTCAGAGGGAGCATGGCCCTGCCAACATCTTGATCTTGGATTTCCAGCCTCCAGAACTATAAGACGGCAAATTTCTGGTTTTTTAAACCTCTCAACTGCTGGTACTTTGTTATGACAGCTCCTGTAAACTCACAGAGTGTCCCTTCCTTGTCACCTCTGCATTGCACTCCCCACTGGATCAACACCTGGAAGCCCACCTTGTTGGAACCCTTATGTCACATAGGGGGTGACAAGAAGTTCCTGCTTCTCAGCCCCAAGTTGCTGGCCTTTCTGGATTTTGCACCCTGCCATTAGCACAAATATTAGCATGTTCGTAACACAGACATGTTAGGATTGCTCTAGCTCTAAGTCATAAAGCCCTCTTAAGAAAATGAAGCCAAAAAGCGTCAAGTGGCTTAAGCACATCAGCACCTGAAGTATAAGGATTTTATCCTATACTTTTCCTGCTGAAACACACATTGGTTTAAAAAAAAAAAAGTGAAAGGGGAGAAAGCAGCCTCAAAACTTATCTTTGTGTTCACTGAAAATGTTGGCACTGTCAGGGCAAGGTTACTCTGCAATGCTCAAGGGCATATTCAGTTAACTAACTTGGAAAAGAAGGATCCAGATTATTTCTTTCTTCAAATGGTTGCCTCTGATGAATTAGGAATACAGGATAAAATAAGAAACACCAGTTTAGGAGTTGAGGACCCGGGTTCAAATTCTGACTGGATCTCTTACCAGCTGCATGATCTTAGATAAACGACTTGTCAAGCTCTTTGAGCATCATTTTTCTTATCTATGAATGAGAGGTCAAAATCCCTATCTCAGGGAGGTATAGACTTTCCCTTGCTTAGGCCTCTGATTCCTGGAAGCGGGGGAGTATTTTAGCATGAAATATCCAAGTTATGCAGTGAGAATTCATCATTATT
Source organism: Rhinopithecus bieti (assembly GCF_001698545.2). Classification (NCBI taxonomy): domain Eukaryota; kingdom Metazoa; phylum Chordata; class Mammalia; order Primates; family Cercopithecidae; genus Rhinopithecus; species Rhinopithecus bieti. The sequence goes on along the minus strand of NW_016822715.1, from coordinate 599,143 downwards.
CACATGAGGAAGGGTTGTCTTATAGATGCTCCACCCTGAAGATGGGAAAAGACTACAGGGAGCCACCCATGGTTTCCCTTTGGGACCAGCAGTAACTGTCGTCTCCCAGGGGAGGGGTCATGTTTTGTGGAGTCTAGAGCTTAATTAACTTGGGAGGTCATTTTGAAGGAGTAGAACTCATCAATTCAAATACAAAAGGAGGTGCAGGGCTTGAAAGAGGCTTGCGTTAGCGACAAGTCCTGAAGCATGAGCTTCCTCAGCTGCAGAATAAACCTAAGCACGTCCCCTTTGGGATACGAGAGTAGACTCAGGACCTTGGGCAGAAGAGTGAGGAGGAAAAAGAGAGAAAGATTAAAATGATAATAAGAGGATTAAAATTAGCAGGGCGTGGTGGCGCGTGGCCTGTAGTCCCAGCTACTCGGAGGCTGAGGCAGGAGAATGGCGTGAACCCAGGAGGTGGAGCTTGCGGTGAGCCGAGATGGAGCCACTGCACTCCAGCCTGGGTGACAAAGCAAGACTCCGTCTCAAAAAAGAATAAAAATAATAATAATAATAATAAGAGGATTCTAGAACTCCCATCTGAAGCTGATTCAGTATGACTGGAGTGTCGATAAATGTCTGTATTCAGGATGTCTATAAATGATTGCTACTAGATTACAGTTCTTCAAAAAATATTTTTTTCTGCTAACTGAGTAGACCTGAATGCCTGCTCAGATCTGAAAATATTCTATCTTATTTTGTCCTAACGTGATGTTAAGGGTGGATTTCTTTTTATGAAACTCCCATGTGTAGTTGGGACCTGGCTTTAGTTCACATGTGGCTCATCCCCAGTGGTCATACTGAACCTGGGCAGGCCTACCAAAAGCCTGTGATGGGGTTCAGGACACTCTCCCTTAAAATACAGCACCTTGGCATTTGAGAAAAGCACAGAAGCAGGAAGTTCACTTCTACCATGCCTTCTCCCTTCTTCCTTCTCCCTTGAAGCAAGTCATAAGACCTCATACGACAGGTGCCCTCCTTACTCCCAGAGAAAAGGAAGGAAGACACAGAAACACCAAGAAGAATATGGACAAACAGGCCTTGCTAAGCTCCCCTCCCTCCCCCGTTTATGACCATGACATCATACTCCATTTGTCCAATCACACTTTCATCAAACCTGAACATGAAAATACACAGGTTTCTCTGTTTGGGAGAAGTTTCCATGTCATGTAAAACTTACATTAAAGAAATGTGTATGTTTTACCGTTGTTAATTTGTCTTGTGTTATAGGAGGTCTAAGCCATAAGCCTAGGATAGATGAGGAAAAGATACTTATACCTGTTCGTCTGAAGGCTGAGGGATGGTTCTTATCAGACTGGAAGGAGCCATGCACCGAGAAGTTGACCCTGTAACAAAGCCCTGGAGGTGGGAAAGAAGGAGGAATTCAGAAATGCATTCAGCACATATTTATTGACATGTGCCTAAATCCACAAGCACATATCAGAAGCCCTTGAGGCCAGTTATGTTTTAGAATTCAGAAATTTTCAGATTTTAGAAAGGCAATATGCATAAACCAAATATTATATAACATCCCTAGAGGGGTTGGAGGCAACACTTTGCAAATCAAACACAGTATTTCCACAGACCTGTCTAGCCAGATATATGAATATTCACACCAAGTGGGATAAATGCAGCCTTACTTCACTTCATGTTTTGCCACCAAGTTGGTTATAAAAATTTTTGTGTTTTTAGAGGTTTGGGGATTTTAGAATTATGGATAGGGATTGTGGACCTGGGCCAGGTGCCGGGCAGTGTTCTGATGCTGGGGAAATAGCACTAACAGGACCAGAGCAGAGGCCTGAGGGAGCTGGTAGGCTCTGAACAAGGGATGGTTCCCCAGTAGGGCCCTGGCAGATGCAGGTGTAATCTCCATGGGGAGAAGGGGAGATTTTTAAAGGGAAAGAAAACAAAACAAAACAACAATAGAAATGGTGTTCCATTAAAGTTCTAGAAAACATTAGTGCATAAGCTTGAATGCTTTAAAAAATATCTCCAACAGAAAATCACACAGAGAATAGAGGCTCCCTCCCTCCTTCCTGTTAACAATACACAGCTCAGTGGCTCTGGTGACTGGAGGGCCATGGGCCTCAGCTGGAAGATGTGAGTGCCCAGCAGACTGGATGAGCACAGCTGATGCCCACCCGACAGAAGCAGACCCCGATGGAGAGAGACCCACTCTGAGTGGTGGTTTGTGACTGTGTGTTGGGATATGGGGGAGACAAAGGTACCCCTGGGACAGGTGGCCAGAATATTTCCTGGGGTCTATAACCTGTAGGCACCTGTAGGAACTGACATATACACATATGTCTATGCATGTGTGTTTATATATATGTATTAACTATTGGGAGGAAGACTTTTCGTCTATTTACTTAGTTTGGAGTGCTTGGGGGCCTGCAAATTAACTAGCAATAGACAAATTAGCAGAAGAAAAAAGGAAGTTTATTTACACGTGCATTGGACATCACTAATGAGTAACTCACTGAATACCCAGAGGTAAAGGCTTATATACAGGTTGAATATCCCTTATTTGAAATGCTTGGGACTTAGAAGTTTTTTAGATTTTGGATTTTTTCAGATTTTGGAATGTTTGCTTATGCATAATGAGATACCTTGGGAATCTCAGGCCCTATGTCTAAACACAACATTCATTTATGTTTTCCATGCAACTTATACCCATAGACAGATGATAACTTCACACAGTTTTAAAAAGAATTTTGCACGTGAACAAAGTTTGTGTTCCGTTCGTATATGTGTCTGGAATTTTCCACTTGTGGTATCCTGTCAGTGCTCAAAAACTTTCTGATTTTTAGAGCAGTTTGGATTTTGGATTAAGGATGCTCAATTTGTACCAATATAACAAAAAAGGGAGTAGCAGGAATTTACGGATTCGATGGGAAAATGTGTAAGGTGCTGTGAGTTTTTCTTTGTGCTAATGGGAAGGGGCAATGTGTCCACTTCCTGGAATTTGCAGGAAACCCCCTGAAAGCAGGGTTAACAGCAGCCTGTATTTTTGAAAGACTCTTTGTTAGTCAGATAAGGAAAGTTCAGATAAGATTTTAAATATTTTCACCTCTAAACAATCTTTATGCCAAAGCTGCCATCCCTTTAATACATATATGCAGCACACACATACATATGTAAATATATATTATATAGGTATATCTATACGTATGATATACCTATATAATATATATTTATACACACATGGGATATTCTATACTTACACCGCTTACAGCGATTATTTTTAAAATCTCCCTCTGCTTTTTCTCTTGTTCACCTCTGCCCCCTCCCAAGATGCTGGCTTGCCCTCCTGAGGCCTGCAGGGTCAGGACCAGATCGAGGAGAAATGAGGAGGTTGCAAAGCAGCATGTGTAGACTGCGTGGTTTGCTGAGAGTCTTCAGGGTAGTGCTAGGCTCTTAGGTTCGCCGTGAATGTAAGTGCAAATCAGTTATGCTTGGCTCAAGTTCTTTACCCTCTAAGTAGATTTCCCAGGGAGTTTCAGAAACACCAGCACAGGAGGGATGAATTTTCCGAGAGTGCATGCTCCTGTATTAGTGGGTGTACGCAAGAGCCAGAGAAATCTGGGCTCTCACGTTCACTGGGCTCCCACTGGTTAGAAAACTCAGGGTCTAAACTCCAGTGAACGTTCTCAAAAGAATCTAAGAACCTCGTTACCTCTTCCTACATTGTGTGGCCACTGTTGACTCTCTCCCCCAGCACTCCCAGAAATTGTTCTGGATTTTTTTCTAGGAAACAGCTTAGGGACATTTATCTTTCCCCTGTCCTCCTTGGGGAGAGCATGTGTGGACCACTCCCCACCGGTTGGCATCTCAGCTCAGCCCCTTCGCCTCATTTCTGCTCTGCACAGAGTTTCCCACAAAATTTTCCCACAAAGTTTTTTGTTAGCGTTTATCGAGGATTTCACCAGCCAAGCAAAAGCCTCTGCCTGCAGGCTGATTGGTTGGTCACGAAAAAAAGGTGAAGACATTTCTGATGAACGGTCCCATTTGAGAAGGGAAAAGCAGCCCTGTGGCCAAGTCCCCTGTGAGTGTTTTGGTTCGCCTAGTAGACCGCTTCTGCCAGTGTTTATCCAGCACAGGGAAGGTGCTTTGAATAGATGTCTTTGCTGACACGGAACCCTTTGCTTTGTGAATAGGGCGATTACTAAACAATGAAGCTATTACATTAGGAGCAGGAGCCGGCTGGAGCCAACAAATCTCCTCTACGTTTACAGAACTATAATTATCCAAAGTTTTAAAACACAATGGTATCGGCTGAGAGGGAATATCTGGGAGGGAACCAAGCCATCCCAATTAAAGGAGTGATGCACAGCCCCGTGGATTGGATGACTCCACATTAATGGGGTGGCGATTTTTTTAGATGTCACTCAAGTTAACAAATGTGCTGAAAGGTTTGAGCGGAACAAATGTGCAGGGGGAAAAATCAGATCAAGAAGAGAGATCTGTTTTATAAGAACATCTACAAATTGGTTGCAGAAAGCATTCCAGGCTGCTGTTATGAACACTAATCAAGAGAAAAATGTTTCATGAAGTTTTTCCCATATGAAAATAAAAGCTTTTTTCCACTTGCCATTTCATTTCAAAATAAATTCTTCTAACCTCCAGAGGACCCCGCGTGACAGAGTGGGGTGGGAGGACCGCATTGCGGGGAGGTCTGAGTGGCTCAGGGTTATGGGGCTGTGCCGGCACTTAGGCTCACCATAAAGATTAGGGGAAATCAGTTGTTATGAGAGATTGGAGACTCGATCCTATAAATAGATTTGGCCCAGATAGTAGCATTGGACTCTGCTTTGCCAGTGAAGGTTGCAGTATGTGCTCCGCCATAACCATCTGTCCTAAAATGGGTATGGGCCACATGCTTAGGGCTCCTGAGCACTTCAGGACCTACAATCTAAATCAAGGGTCTATTCCACCTGTTACGTAAGTTGAGGGCAATTCTTCCAGGTAAAAAGAAAAAAACTAAAAGCATAGTTATGAGGGCAGTAACAAAACCAGACAAAAGAATCTCTCATTCATCATCTTATACCTCTGGGAATGTTTGCTCTAATGGAGTGAGAGTTCCATCGGGGCGGGGAGGGGGGCCACCATGGGGGATTATTTCTTCAATTATGCTTCCTTCCCATCTGTTTGGGGGCACTGCAGCAGCACCACACAGGGGCTCAGCTCAGTTCTGAAGGCAGAATCCAGGAAATGATTTGGGTCATCACAGGCTATACCGCAGAGCCCACAGTAGGCTAAATCAGGAAAGTGGGGTGCTTGCCAGGTTTTTCCCAAGCTGTCCTTTTCTGGCCCTTTGCTGATGTTCCTGCTGCAGTGGAGTCCCTCCCCACTTTCAGAGCCCTGTTGGTCCCCCTTCTGATTGTTTCCCACAGAAGTACACTAAAACATGCTGTCAGAGCACTTGCTAGCTTTCACTTACTCCAAGGGGAGAAAAAGTTTAAGTCTCTTTATCAACTTTCCCATAAGTATTTGCATGATGATTGCTGCAAAAGCAGTATTATAACAACATAAAAAAATAATAATTAAAACAGTTACCAATTAACCCACCACCCTACTACCATTTGAGTACCCCAAGCCCATTTGTTCACTGAGCCTTCACCTGCTTTATCCATTCTGCTTTGTTAAATATTTGCCTATTTCTAAGTTTTACTATGGAAGATAATACCACCATCAACACGTGCATTCTTTTTAACCTTCTGTGAAAGATCTCTCCAGAAATCTGGACCGATGCACAGTACTGTGAACCAAATTGTGCCAAAATTCATACATGGAAGTGTTAACCCCCTGTATTTGGAGATAGGGATGTTAGAGAGATAATTCAGGTTAAATGAGGTCAGAAGGGTACAGCCTAAATCCTTATGACTGGTGTTCTTATAAAAAGAGAAGGAGAAAGCAGAGCTGTCTCTCTTCCTCCATGTACACAGAAGAAAGGTCACTTGAAGACACAGAGAGAAAGTGGCCATCTGCAAACCAAGGAAAAGGCCTCAGGAGAAATAAAATCTGCAATGCCTTGGTCTTGGACTTAACAGCCCCTAGAACTGTGAGAAAATAAACGTCTGTTGTTTAAGCCTCCCAGTCTGTGGCATTTTGTTATGGTAGCACAAGTAGACGAATACACACAGTGTTGGGGTTGAAAGGTGAGGAAGAGAAAAGCAGCCTTTGACATTAGGAGCAGGCCTGGCCCTCACAGCTAGCCCATGTGTTCTCCTGCTGAACACAAACAATTTCACCGAACTCTAACATCAGACAAGGCCCCTCTGAGGCCACAAAGGATCAGGACAAGAAAAAGACCACTCCACAATCATGTCTGAATCCAGACAAATGCACAAACCACAAAAATGACCCAAGCATCTTCCTATATTGGATAAATGAATGGCTGCCACAGCTTCCTTACCCATTTTAAGCTTTAGCCTTGCTCTAGTTTTTTTGCCTTCTAGATTAGATTTATTCATAGAATTACTCTCACTTCCTGAGAGCATCCAATCCAGAACAAAGCCCCACTTCCTTAAATCTTCCCCCTAAACACCTAATATGAGCCAAAATCCTATCACAAGTCCTTTCTAAGCTCCGACTGAGCAACTCTGTGGCTCCTTGTAAGCATTAAACCCAGCTTGGCGTGTGTATATTTCTGGTGGTCACTGGCTGAACAACGTTATCAGTGATGTAAGTGTTTTGTGGTTTTAATAAACATTTAACATTGTATCAAAGAAGCTAATCAATTTTGATTGCTTCCAAAAATTTTACACAACCCAACCAGCCACTTAAGTGTTAGCGTCTTTTTCAATCAAGTGGACTGTATAAACTGAATCTTGTTTCAATGTGTATGTTTTATTGTTTTGTAGGCTAATCATTTTCCCAGGTATTTAATATTTCTCCTCTACTAGTATTTCCTTTCATCTGTCACCAGTGTGATAGGCAATGATGAAAAAAATCATTTTTGTCTCCTAGTAAAAATATTTCACAAGTTTCCTGGAAGGTGAGCGAAGTATTTGAGGGGTTGTAGTATTATAAGAGTGTTTTTCACTGCTGCTTCTGAAATGAAACTCATGGCCTGGGATTTAGGGTCCTCATAATAGAAACAGCATTGCACGTGCACACACACACAACCAAAATGGGGGAACACTCAGCAATTACAATCCTCATTTCTGTAACTTGTCATGTTGTCATAGCTGGTGGTTATAACCTCTTTCTTCTACTACCCATTCTGTATTTCCCTTGCCTTCAACAAGCGCCTCAGATGGTCACAAATCTTCATTTCTAAAGAGTCTGAGCCAACGTCCTTCCTGGCTTGGGTTGTTACAGTTTTCCATTGGCCTTAATCATAGGGCTTGGTAATATTAAGAGGTGCCCTAAGGGATCTCCTGTAGTCCAGAAATACTCTTCCTTCCCTCTGTTGTGGAGTAGTAATCCAATTTCCCCTTGGTGTCAGAGTCAGTCACCATAACCAGCACAGTAACTCCTTTCTTTGTCTGTTGATTTAGAGGAATGAGGAGTCCAAAGTGGTTTCATGGCAGTCTTGACTTCCAGTTCAGTGGAAGCATTGCTATGTCTCCCTGTGGAAGTATTCTTCCGTCTAGAACAAAGACCTGTGGGCCAGCAGAGCATAAAGTCATGGGAACAAAAAGCAAAATTTACTAGTGGGTAACCAGGAGTAATAGTGAGTGGTAGAACCCCATTTCAACCCCTTGATTCCTGGACCTGTGAGTTTCTGGTTACAGGAGAAACAGCATCATAGATTAAATGCTGATTCAGAGCATATACAGTCTTATAGAGAACCTTGACCTAACCCTGCAAGGTAGTGACACTTAGCTGCCACTAGACTGAGTCTTCAAAAGTCCATTTCACTATTCTATCAAGCCAGCTGCTTCAGGATGATGGGGAACATGGTAAGACCAGTGAATTCCATGAGCATGAGCCCACTGCCACACTTCATTTGCTGTGGAGTTCTTCGGTCAAAAGTAATGCTGTGTGGAATACCATGAGGGTGGATAAGGCATTCTGTGAGTTCATGAATCGTGGTTTTGGCAGAAGCACTGCAGGCAAGGAAGGCAAATTCATATCCAGAGTAAGTGTCTATTTCACTAAGGACAAGATGCTGTCCCTTCCGTGATAGAAGTGGTCCGATGTAATCAACTTGCAAACAGGTAGCTGGTTGATCATCTGGGGAATGTTGCCATATTAGGGGCTCAGCACTGTTCTCTGAGGCTGGCAGATCAGGCACTTGGCAGTGGCCATAGCCAGGTCAGCACTGGTGAGTGGGAAGTTCATGTTGCTGGGCCAAGGCATAATCTTCATCCCTGCCACAATGGGCGCTTTGTTCATGAACCCACTGGGCGATGACAGGGATGGCTGGGGAAAGAGGCTAACTAGTATCCACAGAGTTGGTCATTCTGTCCTCTTGACTATTAAAATCCTCTTCTACTGAGGTCACCTTTTGGCAAACATTCACATGGGACACAATTATGTTGATTTTTTTTCCCATTCAGAGAGGTCTACCTACATATCTCTTCCCCAAATTTCTTTGTCACCAATTTTCCAGTGGAGCTCTTTCTACATCCCTGACCATCCAGGCAGACTACTGATCACAGCTCATAAATGAGGATAAACAAATGTCAACCCATTTCTCTTTCCAAGCAAAGTGAACAACAAGGTGCACTACTCAAAGTTCTGCCCACTGGAAGGAATTGCTTTCACCACCATCCCTCAGAGATGTCCCAGAAAGGGGCGGTAGTGCTGCAGCTGCCTGCATGTTGTGCACAACCATCTGTAAACCAAGCCTGAGTCTTCTCTTCCTCTGTCACTGATCATAGGAAACTCCTCATGAGACTGGGAGAGATAAGGCAGTGTAGCAGGAGTGGGAACCATGAGCATCTGCATCACTTCTTCATGTAACTCACTTGTGCCTGCAGGGCCTGCTCAGTCCCAATCAGTCGAAGTCGAATCACTTCCATTTGATGATGGAGTGCTTCTATGCACAACTGACGTTATGACTTGCTGGGTAAGAAAACACCCAGTTCGTGATGGGCAGCTCAGGTTGCATGGTAACACGGTAACCCATAGTTAAACATTTAGTCTTTACTAAGGCTCAGCAGCAGGCCAAAAGCTGTTTCTCAAAAGGAGAGTAGTTATCTGTGGAGATTGGCAGGGCTTTGCTCCCAAATCCAAAGGCCTGCATTGCAGTTCACCCATAGATGCCTGACAAAGGCTTCAAATAGCATCCCTATGTGCCACTGACACTCTAAGCACCATTGCTTGGCCCTGCTGGATGTTATGGCCCAAGCGGCAGAGCAGTTTGTATAGCAGCCTGGCCTGTTACAGAGTCCTCTCTTGTTCTGGGACCCACTCAATATTAGCAGCTTTTTGATCACAGTAACACACCCAAATGAAGAATATGTTGCCTCCAAAATCTGAAGAAGCCCAGTAGGCATTGTGCTTCTCTTTTGGTTGTAACAGGGGCCAGATGGAACAACTTAGCCTTCCCTTAGAAGGGATATCTCAATAAGCTTCACAACATTGGATGCCTAAAACTTTCACTAACGAGAGGGCCCCTGAAGTTTGTTGGATTTATTTCCCACCTTCTTACAGGCAAATTTCTTACCAATAGGTCTAAAGTAGTTACTGCTTCTTGCTCACTAGGTCCAATCAACATAATGCCATTAATCACATGGACGAATGTAATACCTTGTGAAAGTGATTGAGACTCCCATGAATTAGATTATAATACAGTGCTGGAGAGAGTTAGCATAACCCTGAGATAGAGCAGTAAAGGTGTATTGCTGGCCTTGCAGTGAAAGAAAACTGCTGTTGTTGTCTTTATTGACAGATATGAAGAAAAAGACATTCGTCAAATCAATAGTTGCATATCAGGTTTCAGAGAATATGCTAATTTGCTCAAGCAATGAAACCACATCTGGTACAGCAGCTGCCAAGGGGAGTCACCACCTGGTTAAGCTTATGATAATTCACTGTCATTCTGCAAGATCCAACCGTCTTTTACATAGGTCAAATAGGCAAGATGAAAGGGAACGTGGTGGAAATCACCACCCTTGCATTTTTCAAATCTTCCGATGCTGTCACTAATCTCTGAAATCCCTTCAGGGATGCAGTATTGCCTTTGGCTTACTATTTTCCTATATAAGGGCAGTTCTAGTGGCTTCCTCCTGGCCTTTCCCACCATAATAGTCCTTATCCCATAGATTAGGTAACCCATATGGGGATTCTGCCTGCTGCTGAGTATATCTATTCCAATTATGCATTCCAGAACTGGTGAAATAACCACAGAATGGCTTCTGAGACCCACTGGGTCAATAGGACACAGACCTGAGCTAAAACTCTGTGAGTCATCTCACCTCCATAAGCCCCTACTCTGGCTAGTGGACCAAATGATGGTCCCTGCCTCCTAGATTCCATGTCAGTTCAGAGCCTTTGTCTGGTAGTACCCAAAAGATCTGATTATTTCCTTTTCCTCAAGGCACACTTACCGTGGTAAAAGGCTGTAGGTCCCTTTGGGGAGGCTTGGGGAAAAAGTAACAGTATAAATTATTGGCAGTGTACCAGGGTCCCTCATCAAGCGGACCTAGTTTCCTTTTCATTCAAGGGGTTCTGGCTCTGTAAACTGGCTTAAGGCTGGGAATTCATTTAGGTGCCATGATTCCCTACTTTTATGATTCAAGATAGACTTTTGCTCACTTGAACATTGCTGTTTACACAGATCAATTAACAGTTTAGTAGGCTTTCTATCTGCTTCACTTCTGAAAACATCATGATCAACTAGCTAATGCCATCGGTCTGGAAGCCAGGCTATTCTGATTGCTGCTTTGACTCTACTGTCCCTTAAGGTAACCACACTCACTTTGTCTTTGGTGGTTAAGAGCTGCCACATGGCTCCTGCCACCCTAGGATCCAATCACTCCATTGCGTTTAGGTTTCCCAGTTCAGTGACTGCAGATCCCACTGTAAAGTCTCACCTACAGAGAAGAGTGATCACGGAGTTTTTCAAGGATACCAGGGATTCCCTCACAAATTTATGTCTCACAATTGTGGTGAAAAATATCTCTTCCGGACTCTCCCTGGGTGAGGGGGAAGATACTAAATGACAAATCCACTCTAACATTTCAATCTCCCTAAGACTTTGAATCTCTTCCTCTATATTAAACTAGGGCAGTTCTAGCATTTTGAACTCACTCAATATTGCTCACTTTTTGGTTCATGTTTCAGCCAACCAACCAAAATTTAGTCCCTTTGTGTTGCTATGAATGAATATTTAAGGCTGGATACTTTATAAAGAAAAGAGGCTTCTTTGGCTCATGGTTCTGCAAGCTGTACAAGAAGCATGATGCCAGCATCTGCAACTAGTGAGGGCCACAGGCTGCTTCCACTCATGGCAAAAGGTGAAGGGGAGCTGGTGTGTGCAGAGATCACATGGCAAGAAAGGAAGGTGGTAGGGAGGGAGGTACTGGGCTCTCTTAAACAACCAGCTCTTGTGGGAACAAATAGAGCAAGAATTCACTCACTCTTGCAAGAATGGCACCAAGTCATTCCTGAGAGATCTGCCCCCTGAACCAGCACCTCCTACTGTTCCCCACCTCCAACATTGGGAATCAAATTTCAACACGAGATTTGGAGGGAACAAGCAAACTAAAGTATAGCACAAACAATTAGAGCCCTTTCTAACTGCCTAAGCTGTAATGTTAAGTACAGAATCTCGGCTTAGTGAGTCCACATCAATGAATTCCACCTAATCCAACTTTATATTCCTCCTGCCATTATCCCACACCCTCAATATCCACTCCCACACATGTTTCCCAGATTTCTATCTGTATAAATTAGAAAATTCCAGTAGTTCTTTTGAACTGTAGTACACTTCCTTGTGAATTACATTTTGTACCTTACCTTTAGGAGCCTACTAGGACTTGAATCAAGTTACGGGTCTAGAAGCAAAGAGGGGTGATAGAAATGGGTCTTGAGGAGAATCATTGTCTAGCATGTCATCTACTACAGAGGAGGTCATTACAGTTTTCTAGGACAATGCAAGTTTAATCCCATCAGATGAGAGGTGAGGGGCTGAAGAGGCCACTACCACTGGGAGTGGGAAGGTGGCTTCCACAAAGGATAGAGAGGCCTCTTCCACTGGCAAATATTTATCAGATTCCAGGGGCTCGATTTCCCCAGTTTCATCAGGTCTTCCCACATATCCCCATTCCAACTATCAAAGTGCATATCTTCCTCACTTCAATGTTAGACTCCTGTGAGGCTGAGAGTTTAACCTGTGCAGTAATTCAGCCAGTCTCAGGATAAGATTCTGTGTTTGATTTTAGCAATCATAGCCCTGCTGCTAAAAGCAATAACGATATTTCAGGGCACACATAGAAGATTTCAGGTTTTGTACATGGGGCTTAAACTGAAGATTCAAATCCCTGAGCTCATCCTTTTCTTTCCCCACTTTGTCCAGTGACATTTGGATCAACCAGCCAATCTCATTATACTTGATAGTTTGCCAAAAAAAATTCTTCATAAGTATATACATAGTCCCCCACAACCACCCCCAGCTCCTTGCTTCTTGTAAGAGGTTGCTAAGGAGTACCCAATGGTGGTATTTTACATATCTCTATTGTAAGATCATGCCATGGACTACCAGTGCTCTCATTACTGCTAAAAATAAAGTCATAAGCATCTTTAAATCTAATCAGATTAGAGAGCCAATTCCAGAAACCGCAGAACCAATTCAGAAAACCCATCGTTAACATTCCTTTTTTTTCTTTTTAATTTAATTTAATTTAATTTTTTGAGACAGGGTCTCATTCTATTGCCCAGGCTATAGTGCAGTGGTGCTATCGCAGCTCACTGCAGCTTCAGCTGCCTGGGCTCGAGCAATTTTCTCACTTCAGCCTTCTGAGTAGCTAGGACCACAGACACACTACCCTATGCCTAGCTAGTTTTTTTTTTTTTTTGTAGCGATGAGGTCTCACTATGTTACCCAGGCTGCTTTCAAACTCCTGGGCTCAGGCGATTGTCCTACCTTGGCCTCCCAAAATGATGGGATTACAGGCGTGAGCCACAGCACCTGGACTTCATCCTTAACATTCTGTTTCTCTAGAACTGTAAAGGAAGTGGGGATAGTCATACGACATTGCACATGTACTAAATGCACTGAATTGTACACTTAAAAATGTTTAAAATATTAATTTTACGTGTATTTTACCACAATAAAAAAAAAAGTTACAAAAAAGGAAAAGAAATATCACAGGCCTGAATGAAGGTAGGCAAGGGGAAAAAGACCCTCAATTCAGAGTTTAACTCAACAGGAAGTGCTGATCAATTTGATGGTTGAATAAGGATAAAAGCTCAGAGTTTTAGAGTTTTAAGAAATAAAATATGAGTCTAAGGTTTTCTATCTGTAACTTTACATTCATCTTTCTTCTAGGATTTAGTCAAAAGTCTTTTCAACTTTTGGACCAATGATTCTATGCTAATTTGCACTTTCAACTGAACATTCATACTGTAATTTTGTCCCAGGCAGAATTAAAGTAAAGACTCAAGATCTGGGCTTGAATCTTTACCTACTTACCAAGATGTACCTACTTCTTCCGGGGACAACATTCATGATTCTTAAAGATTTCACAAGCGTGCCTTCTAAGGTGAATTATAAACAGTGCCAAAGAATTTGCTTCACCACATGCCTATAGGGTGGTGAATCAGGCTTAACTCTTCCTCCCCCACCCCCATTTCCCCATTCACATCTCACCTGATGTCTTCCTTTGACCTACTTTTTCAGAAATCAAAGAAGTAATCTTAGGTGGTGATTTGAAGTCCCACAGCCATTGGTACTTACTCCTCTTAAGCTACCCTGCTTTCTGTTCCTTCTTTCTACTGTCCAGGGTAAGTGGCTGGAAGTAGTAAGGGGTCAATGCCAAGTGAAATCCTCTGGCATTTTCTTCTGACATCCAGGAATCTGCAAAGTGAGTTTGCTGGGAGCGTCCAGTTTTTTCAGCTTAACGTTAGGTGTACTTTCTGTCTTCGGCACAAATTGTTTCCAAATGCCTGTGGGTTGCAATATGATTTTCCCATCTTGAAAATCTATTAAAAAGGAAGAGATTCTTCACTTCTCCCCACCCCACCTTCAGGCACTGCAGATGGCGATTAACACCCTACACAGCCCCTCCCCGTAGCATCATCAATTTTTTGCCTGCATTGCATCTACTTCACAGTTCGAGACATGCCAAATCACACACGTTCTAAGTACTTGTTGCTAGCAACAAATCTCTCTTCCTCAGTGGCCAAGCAGACTATATTTGGAATGTCAGAGCACCTAGCCCTTCCCTGGCCCACTTCCTTTAGTTGATAAGTCTCCAAGCCTTAAAGTAACCTCACCCATGTTTCCTTGGGTTCTGCTTGTTGAAGGAACTCTTTGGATTATCTCAGCAAAACACAAAGTGACAACAAAACAGAGAAACAATCAGATTCTTTTCCATGAACTCCTTTTCTGTAAAAGTGAGTGTTATTAATCCCTACCTTATGAAACAATTGTGAATGTATTTAATGAGCTCATCAAAATATACATACAGAGAGAGAGAGAGAGAGAGAGAGAGAGTCTCACTTTGTTGCCCAGTCTGGAGTGCAGTGGCACAATCTCAGCTCGCTGCAACCTCCATCATCTCACAGGTTCAAGCAATTCTCCTGCCTCAGCCTCCCAAGTAGCTGGGATTACAGGCGCTCACCACCAAGCCCAGCTAATTTTTTTTTTCTTTTTGGAGACAGAAGCTCATTCTGTTGCCCAGGCTGGAGTGCAATGGGGCAATCTTGGCTCACTGAAACCTCCGCTTCCTGGGTTCAAGCTTCCTGCCTCAGCCTCCTGAATAGCTGGGACTACATGCAAATGCTGCCAAACCAGGCTAATTTTTTTGTATTTTAATAGAGATGGGGTTTCACCAGGTTGCCCAGGCTGGTCTTGAACTCCTGAACTCAGGCAATTCACCTCCCTCGGCCTCCCAAAGTGCTAAGATTCCAGGCATGAGCCACCATGCCCGGCCTAATTTTTGTATTTTTAGTAGAGACCGGGTTTTGCCATGTTGGTCAGGCTGGTCTCACACTCCTGACCTCAGGTGATCCGCCGACCTTGGCCTCCCAAAGTCCAAAGTGCTGGGATTACAGATGTGAGCCACCGTGCCCGGCCTGAGCTCATCAAAATATTAAAACTAGTCCATCTTTAATGGCAGTGTAGACCTAGCACATGGCTGGCAGTGTATAACTGCCAGGTGTTTCTCCTCTTTTTCTCACTGTTTCTCTCTCTTTTTTATTGAGGCAAAATTCACATAACATAAACCAAATCATTTTAAAGGGAACAATTAAATGGCATTTTGTACTTTCACAGTGTTGTACAATCACACCTGTATCTAGTTCCTAAATATTTCCATCCCCCCAAAAGGAAACGCATCCCCGTTAACCACTCTCCATTTCCCTCTCCTGAGCCTTCACAAACAACAATCGGCTTCCTGTCTCTGTACATTTACCTGTTTCGGTTATTTTATTTAAATGGATTTATATGTGTCTGGCTCCATTCGCTTAGTGTAATATTTTTTTAAGTTTTTCCATATTGTAACACGTTTTGGTAATTTATTTCTTGTTCTATCTGAACAATCTTCTGTTGCATGGATATACCACAATTTGTTATCTATCTGTTGATGAACATTTGTGCTGTTTCACCCTTTGATGTTTGTAAATTATAAATAGGGCTGCCATGAACACACATGTACATGTATTGGTTTGAGTGCCTGTTTTCAATTCTTTTGAGTATATAACTAGGAGTGAAATTGGTATTCACCCTTTTTTTTTCTTCTCTTAATGATCTCATGTCTGCATGATCCTTAATGATGCCCTGTTTTAAAATTCCTGACGTTGTTTGTCACTAGTTCATTTGTCTCTAGTTTAACTGACCAATCTTGACAGCAATTTTTCACTTTTATTAGTATTTTAAGGAATCTGCCTGTGGTTTTGAGAACCTTGTCTGCTTATACATTTGGATTAGTGATAATGATTGCTTTATCTTTGGATTTGTTTTGCCACTCCTTTGGTAATGTCTGGAGAGGGCTGCTTAACTGACACGATCGAGGCTCCATTCGTTTGTCCTGGGATCTCTCATCAGACCTGTGTACTCCCAGACCTCTAAGGGCCGGGACCTGCATCTTTGTCGAGGGCCATCCCCAGGCTGCCTGAACTTACTCAGCCTATGGCCATAGTGGGCTGGAGGTGCGTGGGAACTAACAGCCTCTGGAGGAAACCTTTAACTAAAGACCAAAGGCTGTCAGGGTGTAAATACCCTTCTTGCCCTTCGGCTGGGATAATTCTGAAGCATATTTTACTTAGTTTTCTAGAGTTCTTCTTGGTAATTAATGCAATCAAGCTCCAATCTCCTGCTGTGATGACTGCCTTCATAACACACCCTTTATTAGTTATCTGTCTTCCCTTCATATCTCACTTCCTACCTGTTCCTACTTATCTATTTCCCTGTGAGGGACTGAATTGTGAGTCCCTCAAATTCAACATATGAAGCCCCTAAATTTATTTGTTCGAGTCTGAAGTCAAGGTACCTAAGAGTGTGGCTTTATTTGGAGATACAGCTTGAAAGAGGTGATGAAATTAAAATGAGATCATGAAGGTGCACCCTAATCCACTATGACTGGTGTCCTTATAAGAAGAGATTAGGACGCAGACACACACAGAGGGAATCCCATGGGCAGACACAGGGAGAACACAGACATCTGCAAGCCAAGGGCAGGGGCCTCAGAAGAAATCAAACCTGCTGACTCCTTGATCTCAGATTTCAGCCTCAAGAACTGTGAGAAAAAAAAATTTCTGTTGTTTAAGCCACCTAGCCTGTGATACTTTGTTGTGGCAGCCCAAGCTAATTAATTCACTCCCAATTAAACTGTTCGCCCTTGAATCCTTGGCTCAAGGTCTGCTTCTGGGGAACCCAAGCTAAGATTCAAAGTTTATTGATTTTTTTCAGTGTTTCTTCTTTTCTAAATATGCATTTGAAGCTATAAATTCCCTTCTAAGCATGGCTAACACTCTGATATGTAGTATTTGATAGTGTAATGATAAGTATTTGTAGTATAATGGTAAGCTTTGATATGCAGTATTATTATTTAATTCAAAGTATTTTCCATTGCAATTTCTATTTAACCTGTGGCTTATTATAACTCAGAAGAGTTTTACATTGGCCTTATAGATGCTCCTGACACATGTGTCACTTCTGCTCACAACTCAAATGACCAGAACTAGCCACAGGGCTCCACCCAGCCACAGGGGAGCAGAAACTACAACC
Organism: Rhinopithecus bieti; assembly: GCF_001698545.2. Lineage (NCBI taxonomy): Eukaryota > Metazoa > Chordata > Mammalia > Primates > Cercopithecidae > Rhinopithecus > Rhinopithecus bieti. Next base: position 581,760 of record NW_016822715.1, on the reverse strand, counting down.
TACTGTGTTGTTGTTGCATAGAACATCTTTCTACATGTTTCCTCTTGCATAGGTGCTAGAATTGCTTTAGAATAGGCTATAAACCTGGGGTGGAATCATTAAGCCATCTTATTAAACCCATCTACCATTTTATTGGAAATCGCCAAGCTGCTTTCCAAAGTGATTGTGCAAGTACACACATTGCCTGTGCATATTCTTCCGCACCCTCACAACCCTTCATATTGTCAGACTTTTAAAATTTTTTGACAGTTTTGGAGGCATGAAACAGTATCTTATTGTGTTTTAAATTGCATTTCCCTGACTAATAGGCAGGTCAGGCTTTTTCATTTGTTTGTGGTTGTTGTTGCTTTTGTTTTTGTTTTCTGAGAAGGAGTCTTGCTCTGTCATCAGGCTGGAGTGCATTGGCATGATCACAGCTCACTGCAACTTCCGCCTCCCAGGTTCAAGCGATTCTCCTGCCTCAGCCTCCCAAGTAGCTGGGACTACAGGCACCTGCCACCACACCCAACTGATTTTTGTATTTTTAGTAGAGACGGGTTTTCACCATGTTAACCACGCTGGTTTCTATCTCTTGACCTCATGATCCACCCACCTCGGCCTCCCCAAGTATTGGGATTATAGGCGTGAGTCACCGCACCCGGCTAGGTCAGGTCTGTTTTATACCACATGTCCTGTGATGGTTTCTACTTTGTATAATTGTATTTTTAAAATAAATTTTATAAAATATTTTCCATTTTAATAAAAATTAAGTTTTTGTCCTATTTGATAATAATTCGTGGCTCATTTCCCAATAGTTTACATCATAATTCTCTAAAATTAATCCTTGCATTTTAGCAAGATTTCAGGTCTATATCATTAGCAAGGCTGAATTTAAGAATGAACTTGAACTTTATCAGGGGTCAGTAAACTTTTTTTTGGTAAAAGACCAATAGACATTTTTTATCTTATTTATTTTTTTGCTTTGCAGGCCACATGGTCTCTGTTGCAACTACTCAGCTCTGTTGGTATAGCTGAAAAGCCGATATAGACATGGTGTGGCTGTGCTTCCACAAAACTTCACTTGTGGACACTAAAATGTAAATTTTGTATAATTTTCACATGTTACAAAATGTAACTCTTCTTTTGACTTTTTCCTCAGCTATTTAAAGACGTAAAAATCATTCTTGACTCAGGCTATATAAAAAAGAGGCAACAGGCCATAGTTTGCTCTTGGGCCCTAGCTTGGCACCCCCTGAACTATATGAAAGTTTGACTCTAGAGGGAAAGAATGTGATAGAAGCTGTCTATCTGCTGTTAAAGCAACTCACATTGCAATCAACACGAAGGATTAAGATCTCGGCCAGGTCTTTCAATCCTCTTTCTCTGTTTTTGTGTCTTACAAGGATTTTCTTAGATAAGTTTCATGAGCATGGTAGATCCAATGGTCTCAAAAGATTTATCCTGCATTCTGTACTCACAGGTATTTCACACAGCAAAGCCCGGGAGCACTGGTCTTGCAGCCTCTGGATAACCAGATCAAACTCGTCTCTCACCAGTAGTTCAAAACAACCCATGCTATCCTCATGCAAATAAACTTATGAAATGCTTTGCCAAATGATTTGTTCAGAACAGTAAAAGCTGGATACCACTTTGTGTGGAAGAAGAGGAGATCCAGTAATGACAATACATCCTTTGTCAGAAAGACTTACAAAGGCTGTGGCATTCCCCTTTGGAGTGCTGTCATTGTGTTGGAAGGGATGAAGTAGTTCTGGGGCACACAAAAAAAGGGTTAGGAACATCTGAGAAGACTACAGATAAGTCCTTACTGCTGATTTTGGACACAGGTAGGTTACAGAGATGTTACACAAGCCCTCTGGCTTATCAGTAACCCAGGGTCTGCCTCTGCAAGGCTAATACCGTGGTCACTATACTCTATCTCTCTGAAATGCTCTGGAGTCTATTCCGCATGTAACTGAATGTTTGTTGAGGTAGAAAAACCATACTTTGGCCAAATAAGTCTTTGGTTTGTTCCTGGCCAGCCATATGAAGATTCAGATGAGCAGCCTGTGCTTCCTTTGCCTTATCTCTCAAGAGCTGAGGCTTTATTTCTATTCCACCTGGAACAATGTTGTTTGAGTACAACATATTTACTGATATTGTCAGCTCAAGGCATTGTGGAATGAATACTTAGGTGCTGCATTCTTCCAAAAACTGAGCAGAACCTCCCTCCTGTGAACATTTTCAATAGGTTGTTTTCAAGGCGAGAAAGTGGGAGGGAGAAGGGGACGAGCATCGAAGTAAATATTTTTTCTTCTTTTACTTTTGTTACTGGGAACTTTCCTGTCGAGGAAGGCAGGTCCCCTTTTATTTTATCAGATGCAGAGGAGTTATGGTACCTCTGTTACCAGCTCTTTATCCACAATTAATGTTTGTAACAAGGGACCTGTTGCTACCAGTTACTGATGAAAACAAAAGCTGGTGACTTTCTGGAAGAAGGGGGCAGGTCAAGAGAGTTGCATCATGGCCACACTCCTCTAAGTTTCTAATTGTCTGTTTATTTTTTTGAGAGAGAGTCTCATTCTGCTGTCCAAGGTGGAGTGTAGTGGCTCAATTTCAGCTCACTGCAACTTCCGCCTCCCAGTTCAAGCGATTCTCCTGCCTCAGCCTCCCTAGTGGCTGTGACTACAGACCCATGCCACCATGCCTGGCTAATTTTTGTGTTTTTTGTAGAGACAAGGTTTTGCCATATGGGCCAGACTGGTCTCAAACTCCTGACCTCAGGGGATCCACTCACCTCGGCCTCCCAAAGTGCTGGGATTACAGGCATGAGCCACCGTGCCTGGCTTCTAATTGTCTTTTTAAAAGCCTTTTCCCCTCTTTTGTGTGTGAGTTATCTTCACCCTCACTGACCACCAATAACAAAAAAATAAGAAATAAAGAAGTGAAGTGAGAGATGTTTAGAATATTTCTGTGATGTCAAGGCAGATCCAGTAATTAAAGTTTTCCCTTCTGCCTATCTCAATTTGATCCCAATACACATTTTTTTCTTTTTTTTTTAGGTAAGTAACTTCAGATTTCATAACCCACTATAGCATATAATTCTCAGGCTGTTAATGGAGTAGAAGTCATTCCTGTGGCTGGCATATCTGAACTGCCTGCATATCAGTATCTTTTGAGAGAGAGCACCAAGTAATCATTCGAAGCCTAGAAGTGAAAAAGAACAATCCATCCACACGTGAAACATTTATTGGATATCTTATATTTTAAAAACATTGGCTCATCACTCTGGGATATGAATAAAAAATTAGAGGAGAAAAGATGAATATAAAAACATACGGCAACTGAAGAAGGACTGAAGAGCTGATAGCAAGGATTCTGTCTCAGGTGTTTCCAAAGGCAGAGAGAGTCTACAGATCAATTCCAAAGACACGTGTTCTCCCTTCCTCCAATTCAGCTACCACCACGACTCCACCTGACCCCTTAGGGACTCACGCTCCCCTTATATTTCTGGGAGGAGAACAAAACTGGTTCCACCTTAAGAACCAAAACAAGAACATGGGCCCTGTGCTAATCTGAAAGGTATTTTTATTTAAGGAAAAGACTTGGGTGTTTTTCATGTTAAGGTTAGATATTTTCTCTGGGGACTGTGATGAACACCTCCTGAAAAGTGAAAATCTAATGGGGTGTGTGTGTGTGTGTGTGTGTGTCCGTGTGTGTGTGTGTGTGGAAGTGTGTAGAAGTTTCTTCTAGAACTATAAAATTTCTTAGGTAATAATTTTCACATTTGCTAAGTTCTGAGTGAATCTAAACTATTTTGCATTGAGTTTGTCTTCCTATTACTAATCCATTTTCTGCTCTAGAGGATTTTGAAGATAAGGTAGGTTTTGAACCTAGCCCACTGACTGCCAAGCAATAGTCATATATATGGAAAGTAAAAAAAGTAAAGAAGTTATTGGCATCAGAATTGACTCAATCATTAAAATATTCCACACCGAGATTTCTCAAAGAACTAAAAACAAAACTACTATTTCACCCAATCTCACTACTGGGGATACACCCAAAGAGAAAGAAGTCATCATATCAAAAAGATGTCTGTACTCAAATGTTTATCACAACACTGTTCACAATAGCAAAGACATGGAAGTAACCGAAGTGTTCATCAGTGGAGGACTGGATAAAGGAAATGGGATAGACTATTCACCATGGAATACTTATCCATCCATGGAAAAGAACAAAATCACGTCTTTTGCACCAATATGATAGAACCAGAGGCCACTGTCCTAAGCAAAATAACTCAGAAACAGAAAGTCAAATACCACGTGTTCTCACTTATAAGTGAGAGCTAAACAATGAGTACACATGGACATACACAGTGAGTGGAATAATAGACATTGGAGTCTACAGAAGATGGGAAGGTGGGAGGGGCTTGACAATTGGAAAGTTGCCCATTGGGTACCATGTTCTCTATTCAGGTCATGAGTTCACTAAAAGCCCAGACTTCACGTCTATGCAATATATGCCTGAAAGAAATCCGCACTTGTACTCCCTAAATATATAAACATTAAAAATAAATAATTAAATAATCCATACCTAAACCATTTGCAGTGGAAGATTTTTGCACTATTTTCTTGGGGTCATTTCCTACCCTGTGTTTTGGCCATCTGCGTATGGTTATGGAATCACTGTCTCTCAGGATGCGCTTTCCTCTTTCCTGAGCCGGTGAAACCTAGGGGAATCACTAGAATAAACTTGACTCTCCATTTATGCAGATTTGCTTCACAGGGAATCCTTTGTATCAGCCAGTCACTGCCATCAAAATATCCATGGGAAGTTCACATAACCTCATTTCCCTCTGTTAATGTTACTGAGTAAGGCACAAGACAGGAATATTCTTAGAGATATATGGCTTCCTCTTAATCAGAGCTGGCTTCGAGTAGAGAAACAGGGTCCCTGGGGACAAAGGAAGGCACTCATGAACTCTGGCCACCGTAAGACAAACAATGGAGACCTTATTCTTAATTTAGACTCTAAGCAAAGGTTTTCCTGGTGACCTGGTTCCTCTGGAGCCATCGCACTGCTCCAGTGATGTTTTAGCAACTTGCCCTGGTACCCCGAGTTCCCACCTTGTTCCCTGTCACCCATTTTCTTTCAGGGTATCTGGATTTTTCCTCTGATTTACACATTTCCCCCATAATTCTGCACAATACCAAAATAAATATAATTTCCTTCCTCTTAAAACCCAATAACCATCAGGCTAGAAGAAGAGCTACTGTTTGGAAAAAAAAAAAAAAAAAAGTCTCCATATCACATCCTGCCTAGCAGTAAATTCAAACTTGATCTCATAGTGAGGACAGCCTGATTTTTCTCATGCTTAGGAAATCACCAAGCCATGGTGACACTTTCCTGGATGTAGCTATTGTAGCATACTGGGGCCCCTGAGCCATGCAGGGTCACACAGTTTGTCTGGGGTGAAAGGTCTCATTCAAAATGCATTATGCCAAATTTCTCTTTCAATTAAGTTTTGGCTGTACCACCTCCACTGTCCCACCTGTAAAATGAAGAAACTTCTCTTATAAGAGAATGAGAAAAGAGGGAAGAAGGAAGAGTGTCCAAAGGGATAGAAGGGGAGGGGAAGGTGATTTCTTTTCTTTCTTTTTTTTTTTTTTGAGATGGAGTCTCACTCTGTCATCCAGGCTGGAGTGCAGTGGTGGTATCACTGCAACCTCTGCCTCCCAGGTTCAAGCTATTCTCCTGCCTCAGCCTCCCGGGTAGCTGGGACTACAGGCACACGCCACCACGCCCAGCTAAGATTTTTGTATTTGTAGTACAGACAGTGTTTCACCATGTTTCCCAGGCTGGACTTGAACTCCTGACCTCAGGGGATCTGCCTGCCTTGGCCTCCCAAAGTGCTGGGATTACAGGCATGTGCCACTGAACCAGGCCCTGGAAGGTGGTTCTATAAAGACCTGGCCTTCCTCCGGCTCTCATCTGCCGATGGTCTAAAAGAGCAGATTCTGGGAGGCCTAATTCTACAGCTGCCCAGGGATGTCCAGAGGCACTGAAGCACCAGCTTTCCTCTACCAAGGAAGATCCCTGAAATCACCCACAATGAACAGTGCATCATCTTTCAATGGAGGCAATTCAGCCCGTTTTTTTCCATTATTGGAACATATCTCTGCTTCTCTTCCTGAGCACTACATAGAGTAGTTGGCATGCATTTCGGAGCCATGTTGTGTGAAAAATATGGCTCACCATGTAGTTGGATGTGAGTAAGTTGAATGTGACTGGAATCCGTCTCCACTGTAATGCAAAAGGTATGGGCATTCTCCCACCTGGTCCTTGAGAACCCTGGCAGAATATTTGTGATTTTCTGAATTTAATATAGTTACAGGGTCATTGACTGGCAGAACTACACTTCCCTTCCTCCCCAGGAAATGCCTGGTATTCATTCTATGTTAAATTTGTTTGATTTCAAAGATCAACTGGATAATTCATGGCTTCCTGCTCTTTCCCTTACTCAAATGCCTTCCCACTCTATTTGTGAGTCCAGAACAGGTCAACATTTGAGGACCTAGTAAATCAAGTTGAGTTTGGATTTCCGTTGCAATTTTGTGACTTCCTATATGAGCACTTTATATCACAGAGAAGGAAGTCTGGAGAGCAGGACAGAGATAGTTCGGAGAAGTCTCCACTCATATTTATGAAGACATGTAAAAACATTCTCCCCAGCCCCCACATCTCCCCTTTTTTAACACCCAGAATTCCAAAAGAATGAACATTATTTTCATTGATTGCTGCCACAAGCAAGAACAACAGGGCCAATCTATATTTTCTCCCACAAAATTTGGAGAGGCATGGTATACAGAGAGAAGTCTAAAGGAAAAAAATGCATGCAAGTATAACAGAATGGTGTTTGCTTATTGTGATTTGTTAATATACGTCCCTTGAACTGAACTAGATAAAAGTAAATAAATACTATGATTTGTCTTGTGCCAGTATGCTTAAAAATGGAATTTTATTTCATCCTTCCTGTCATCTTACAACATTTCCAAATATTAATTTAAACATTTCATAACTCCAGGGTATATTTTACATCAGGATAAGTGGTATTGTGTTGAAAAAGTTATCACAGTTTTATTTTATTTTCTTTTTTAGAGACAGAATCCACCGTGTTGCCCAGGCTGGCCTCAAACCCCTGGACTGAAGGAATCCTCCCACTTCAGCCTCCCAAGTAGGTAGGACTACAGGTGTGCACCATCAAGCCCGACCATCACAATTTTCTAATCAATTCCTAGGCTGATATAATTATTGAACGTGAAAGAGTAAATACAGATAGGTGACAAAATCAAAATTGGAGGTTAAGATTATCTTGCCCAATCCAGATCCTGCTTTCAAACAAGATTTGGGATATTGTCTCAGAGAATTCCCAACAAACATAGAATGAAATAAAATCCAGATGAGAGAAACAAATAAAGAGCTATGAGAAAGCCAACGAGGAGGTAGTCATGTCTGTGAGAAAGTTCTGAGAACACTTTCACAGAGAAGATAATAGTGGAGCAAGGGGCATGGACCCCACTGGTTCTGCCTTACGTGGTCCCAGAAGCAGCCTAGCTTAACAATTCGTAGATTCTCAATAAGAAGTTGTTGAATTTATAATGGAAGGAAAGATGAAGAGATAAGAGCTAAAGTTATACTCTTAGAAAATATCTATATCAGCCGGGCGCGGTGGCTCACGCCTGTAATCCCAGCACTTTGGGAGGCTGAGGCGGGCGGATCACAAGGTCAGGAGATCGAGACCATCCTGGCTAACATGGTGAAACCCCGTCTCTACTAAAATACAAAAAATTAGCC